>NC_052117.1:4263455-4310239 GCF_012273895.1 Zerene cesonia
AGCCGTTTTCTATACCTGTACGGACAAGCGAACATTTCTGTTTAAGCATTTTATATTTGAATGTAACATATTGTACTTTTGTTTAATTCTCTTAAACAAGATAAAAAGTTTTAATGCATCAAACTAATTATACGCATAGAACAGATACTTCAGAGAATTACAAACCACCTCCAAATCGACAGAACTAGACTATTTAATTTTTAGTTTTATAGCATTGAAATGCTTTATAAATGAGAAATTTTTGAAAGAATAGAAAAAATTTGATCACGAGGCAGAATCCTGCCTCGTGATCAAATTTTTTCTATTCTTTCAAAAATTTCTCAGAACTAGACTAGATTTAAACGAGACCGCATGGAAAGAACCAGATATAAAACAAGAAAAGATTCCTCAAAGTCGGTTCACCCCGTCCAAAAGTTCTGGGATAACAAATCCAAAGAAACATAGTGTATTTGACCTCCTTTTTTGAAGTCAGTTGAAAATTGAGGCGCACACTCACCGGCAGTACTCGTTGAAGGTGAGCACATAGCACTTGTCCTCGATGCAGGCGACAGAGTTGGCGTCCTTGTGCCGCGACGCGTACACCTCGTCGGGCGCGTCGCCCGCCTGCCGCCCGCGTTCCGTGTGCTCCGGCCGATAGTACCACACTAGCGACACCATCATCTCGCCTGCGGGCAACCGTGTTATTAACCTCATGTATAATATGTTACACTATCGCTGAAGCGCGTGGGTAAAGGAAATTAACGAGTAAATGAAATGTTATATCGCAGAAAAAAAAAACGTACTCGACTACCATTGAGTATTTTAAACATTAGTATAGATGTATGGTTACCGTCATCTGGGTTCTCCCACAGGCTGGCGACCCTCGCGACGAAGGGCTGCGCGCGCGCTTGCGAGGCGCGCAGCAGCACGCAGTCGCCGCGCGCTACGCGGTCGCCGCTCGCGTGCGTCATGCGCGACCAGCAGCGCGCCGTGCGGTCTAGCCGCGAGTCGTTCTGCGTTACGTACGTATAGGTAAGTTGGCGTATCTAAATCGTTCTATTGGCTAGTTTTATAGGTCTGTCTGGTAAGACTACGAAATCGGAAGCTGCCTGCTACTTTTCACTCATTTTATTTTTAAAGGGCTTCTGGTTTGTTTAAGAATACGGACCGAGTGTCTTTTGTGTTATAATATTTTTCTTACATCGTTGTAATTACAAGAGAGAAAAATGTCTTTAAATTATTTATAAATCTAGTATTTTTATTAACTTCCTGATTTTGAAAGATTCTAGGTACGGATATGGATTCCCTATGGTAGTCATGTAAAAGAAAGTTCGATAGAGAAAATTTGATCAGACAAAGTATCTTTCCCACACAAAACTTACTATTAAGGTTTTCAATATTAATTGGAACCATTAGCGGTTAATAATTAAAGTTGACTTATATTATTTTTATACTCCTAACAAAAGATAGCTCAAATTGGGGTGATGTCAACGTAAGGAATAACGTTACGATAGTAGATTATTTCATAGTTAATAAAATACTCACATTGAGGTAGACTTTGGAAAGGTAGTAATCTCCGTCCCAGTTCCATCCATTGCTCCACCGCGGAGGCGGTCTTGGCTTCAGGTCGGGCGGGGCGAGCGGCGCGGCCACTCTGCGCATGCGCCGCGCGCCGCTCCGCCTTCGCCTCGCCCTCCGCTTCAACCCCGGCACTGGCGACGAG
The DNA here is from genome assembly GCF_012273895.1 of Zerene cesonia. Lineage (NCBI taxonomy): Eukaryota > Metazoa > Arthropoda > Insecta > Lepidoptera > Pieridae > Zerene > Zerene cesonia. The sequence goes on from NC_052117.1 coordinate 4,265,158, forward strand.
CAAGCATCCTCTATCACCAACGCAGCCTCATCAGTTTTAATCACAGTCTTTTTTGACACTAGTAACTTGGCAACTTTCTCAACATTCTTCCCTTTCAACTCATTCGTCTTCTCCGTTAATTTGCACCGTTTCGACTTCTCTAGCTGCAAATTGTCATCAATCTTATCTATATCTTTCTCAGCTACAATCTCGTCGTTCTTGGCTTGGCGTTTTGATACCAAGAGTTTCACGACCTTCTCCACCGTTTTTCGTTTGAGATCACCGTTTGCTGTGTCAATTGACAATTTGCTTTGTTGTAATCCATTCGTTACAACTTTGTCCAATATATTAAAATCTGAAACTTGGTTCTCGTTTGACATTTTTTCACCGTTATTAGCTTCATTGTTTTCCGTTTTTATATTTTGAGATTCACAGCTGCTATCGCAAATATTTTTTATCACCTCACTATCGGATTTAGTACCAATTTTGGCCTTTTGCGATTTTAATGCTTTTAAGGTTTTAGGACAGTTTTCAGATTTAATATTATTTATTGTTACACTTTCACTCTTCACTTTTGGGAGTTCACAATTATTTTTAATTACACTAACTGGATTTATATTATATTTTTCACTATCAATATCACTTTTCTCAGTACACTTTTCAATGCCTGCGAGCACTGCGCTTTTCTTTTCTTCCTTAAAACTAAGTACGGATTCGTTAGGGGTAGTACTGTTTAATACTGATTTTATATTATGTGTAATTTTTGAGTTTACTTTTTCTACTTTATATGCATTTTTGTTGGCTAGTTTTTTCTCTATAAGTTGACTTACAGCTGCAATAGTTTCAGGTGTTACACCATTTATTGAATTATTGCTATCCACGACGTTATTATTGATGTTTAGTGTTTTCTTCGTACAATTTTGTGAAGTATTTTCATTTGTTACCAAAAATAAAGCAGCAGGATTTATTTCACCATCCGGTGCATATCCTTTAATATCTGTTCGTTCAACGCTATTTTTCTTTATTAGGTTATCCAATACTTCTGCACTTTTAGTTTTTGGTTTCGAAGATAAATCTTCTTGCGATAAATCATGTAGTGCCATAATATTTGGCACTCGAGTGTCTTTATTTAAGGACCCTTCTATTAGCATTTTCTTAGCTTTTGGTTCACTGTTAATTAAATCAGATTTTCGCTTAGTGGCTTTCTTCTCAGAGATTATTTTGGGGGACTTCTTATTTTGCTTTTTCCTTTTTTTGGTTTCTTTGATCTCAATTCGTGGCATATCAGTAAGTTCTCCAGAGACCTTTCTGCGCTTTTGTAACTTAACGTGTTCGCCAATTCCATTTGTTTTACAAACGTCTTCAAGTTGCACGTCTTTCATTTCAATTTCAAGTTTGGGTCTTGAATGTCTCCTTTTAACTGGTTTTGCAGCATCTGTATCCATTGTGATCTCTGTTAATGCTGTTGTACAATTATGTTCTTTAAGAGCTTGTGTGTCTGTTTTTCTAGAAGAGGCGTACGTAGGACCTTCATTTTCTTTCTTTACATCAACTAAAGGGGTAGACCTCTCGTCTGATGATGACAAATCAATAGGGACGCAGATAGGTGGCGATATGGCTAGAACGTCATCGTCGGCTTCATTGTTTTGGGGAGGTTGTTGTGTTAATAGCAGTGCGGTGTCATCACCAGCCAGAGACCGTCGGGCCATCGCTTTTCCGAGTCGAGCTCGCCTTGGAGCAACGGGTGGAGGTTGTGGTGCACAGGCGCCAGCTGAGCCCCTGGCTGGAGAGGGAGGGCCGACAGCTTCAGCGGATCCAGGGAGATCAGCGGCTAATCGTAAAGTGTCACGGGCGTCGAATAACTCCCTTTTGGGAGAAGCCCCACCCATGGCCGGTAAAGGACATGGGTGGGGCGCATCGGCTGCTGTGGGTGGTTCTGGTGGTTCCAGTTCTAGTGGTGGATCCTGAAATGCAAATTATTTATTAATGAATTTGTGCCTTGAGGGTTTATTCATTCAATCGCTTTATTTAAGGTATAGAAAAGAGTAAAGTCAAACGAGAATTTTTGGGTAACATATTATGCTACGTAGAAATGATAAAGCACGAGAGTATCAAAGGTATCTTATAATATACTAGCGGTCCGCCCCGGCTTCGCCCGTGGCAGATATATAGCCAATAGCCTTCCTCAATAAATGGGCAATCTAACATTGAAAGAAAGAATTTTCAAATCAGACCAGTAGTTCCTGACATTAGTGCGTTCAAACAAACAAACAAACTTTTCAGCGTTATAATATTAGTATAGGTTTAAAAAGAACATACATAAAAACACATTTCATGTGAAAAATTCAAAATATTTACATCTGTAGCGCATCCGACTATTATTAACTGTGTAGATTATTGTTGATGATAAATGAGTTAATAATCAGCGATGATTTGATTTTTTTATTAGACTTTGCACATTTAAGTAAATCGCTCATAAATTATTCATATGTTGATGAATACAATACAATATCCATTAAATATTTAAGCGCTTTCAAGCTTTTCATAAATCCGTATTATAATTATATGTAATTCCTATGTAATTGTATCTCATACTATAATGATAGTTGGTTGCACAACTTCTGGATGTATTCTGTTAATTTTTTGTTAGATATAAATAACAAAAATATTCGGCAAAGTTATGTTAATTTTGTGGGTATCTATGCAAGATTTCCCCCCTATTAAAAAGGTATGTAATTTAACAGGAGCTGAAGCTAGTCACAGAGGTCACACACCTTCCCGCTGCCGTGCGTATCCGCAGCGGAGTCCAGCGCGCACGCCCGCACCTTCGGTCGGAAGGCGCCCCCGGGCGGCTCGAGTGCGGAGGTAACGTCCACGGGGCCGCCACCGGTCGGGGCCTTACCAGTAGCGGGCCCAATAAGGACGTTTTTTGGACACGCGTTCAATGGGCACGGGCATCCTCGATACTCTGAAATGGGTGAGCACTTAGTAGTAACGTAGTGGAAACACGAAGGTTGCCTGGTATAGATGGCTTTGGCATAAGGGCGACATTTGTAAAAAAAATATTTTATCTGTTAAGAGTTTTTTCTTCCTTTATTTATCTATGATAAATTGTACTAATAAAGAATATATAAATAAATAATAAATAGCATGAATATATGACGCGGATTGTCTTTAAGTATTACTGCCTACTTATAAGTTTCAAGATTGTTATGTGTGTCTGATTTTCTTGCCTAAAATTGTCGCCAGGTAGAACCATTATAAAAGTAGTAATTAGTAGATACATATTAAAATGGATATGTAGTGATCACGATAGTATTAATTATTTTTATATATTGAATATCGAAAGAGTAAGATCCCGATCCCTTTGTGGGAAATTTTAGGATGGGTAATATATAAAAAAAACAAGTAAAAGACATACATATTTTGCTTTACACGTGTTTCTGTTGGCTGTTAAATATTCATTACGATAATAATTAACATTAAATAGTAAATTATTGATATCGAGTGATACATTTGTTTTACTTACCGACATATGGTATTCTTTGTGGTGAATGTTGGTAGCATGGTGGGGTCCCATAGTACTGCGGTGGCGGGTATGGCTCATTCCCAACGCCGACCATCTGAAATAATTGCTAATTCTAAAAAAAACACCAGAATTTTTGCAAAGACGTGTCCAAATGAACTATTATTATATTATTACAGTCGGTCTGGGTAACTTTGGTGTTTCATGGTTTTTGGCTTAGATATATAAGCCAAATTATACAAAATTAATGGTTTTTGCGATTTTTAATTTCAAATAATGAATAAAATGTCGAGTGCGGAATTCACAAGGTGATAACTTTGGCTATCCCTAATGTTAATTTTCTTTTCAGACGCAGAGATCCAATCAAAATACAAGATATGTTGGTAGAATAAGTTAAATGTACATTAGTACATATGTAGAAAAAATTGTGAAGATTATCAACGAATGAAGTATTTTACTTCAGCTCGGGTTCTCATATAACATGGACAACTTTAAAACAACCTATTCATATAGACTTGATCTAATACAAATTTCGGGCGACTCAAAAAATACTGAGCCCCTTCCTAGACAAGGTTTCTCCAATCTTCGATATCCAACGATTTCAGTAAGAATTGTTCAAACGACTACCACTGCATTAGGTCTGCGACGCGTCTCGTGTACGAACCTCAATGTACGTATGGTAGGTATGTGAAATCTGTACGGTGGAAGTCGCTTAAAGACTAGAATGGTTGAGTGTCGAAGTTTTGAGTACCTTGTGTTCGAAGGGCCTGATAGATTTATAAGACTGGCAATAGTCATTGCGTTTATAAACTTATTGAAAAATAGAATATAGTTGACTTATGGTTTCTTTGTATACGTTTTCTAAACGTATTCAAACCTAGTTTCTGCTATAAAAAATCAATTATGACGTTTAGAGCCAATGTTATATAGAAAGACAAAGTTAGCCAGTCTATATGTTTACAACAATCATCACGAATTTCTAACTGTGTCGATGTCATAACAATAGATTGGCCCAAAGGGCGAAATATAAGTTTCCATTATAAGTGCTTCACTGCCCACACTTTTGCGAATCGTGTGGGCGTTAGTTGTGTCTTAGATAATTAAGAAATTTGTTGTGAACTAAAAGTTATACACGTTCAATATAAAAACGGACGCAGGTACATAGAAAAATACAATAACGAAATTTGATATGTTACCAATGCATTTTTATTTTGTGAAAGACAATGTAGTCATTGCAATTGAAAAATCGAAGTTTGTTTTAACATATAGGTCTTCAATTGATTGGAATTAGATTTTAAAGTATAGGTTGTACCTATATTACTAACTTATATCGGAAGTAAATCGCATTAGAATTGAATTGAACTGTACATAATTGTATTACTCAAATACAATGGGTCTTTAAAGCCATACTATGAATGTTTCATAACTAAAATACATTTATAAATTCAATAGTTTTACATACTCTATTTAATACATATTGAGTCCGATTTGAGTGGGAAGTATGAACAAGTGTTATTTGATTAAATGCGAATATTTTATGAAACAAAGGAAATTTCATACAGAATGTTTAAAATTGGAGCATTTCAAATACATTTTATAAATATTTGAGAATAGCTGTGACTAATCATGATTAATTTTAGTTATATTTTAAAGTCCCGTTATTATTTATTTATAAAGAAATTGTAAAATAAATGTTATAGTTAGTTACATAATTATATACCCTACACAGATGGATTATTCTATTTATAGCCTCCAAGAGAGCTGAATAACAAATAAAATATATGAAAACTAATAAAATACAAAGTTATAAAAAAAAAATTAAGCATGCGTAGAGGTTTAAACAGTAAAAACGTACCGGGGCATCAGGTTGTGGGGCGGCCATGTGGTAGGGCCCCGGGGGCCTATAATACCGCCCGTAGCAGAGATCTGTGGGATAGTACGGCCCATACTGTTGCAGTACCTGTTGGCAATAGTAACAAATCAAATAAACCCTCGCTAAAAAAGGAAGAGGCGGACAAAATAAATTGTGTCAATACGTGCATTGAACGTGATCCGACTAAATCGAAGTATTAAGAAAACAGTCATGAAGGGACGAAGGAAATCATTCCGTACGTCTAAACTTTACTGGCCAGAAAAATGATGTAAATTGAATTACTCCTGTCATTGGGAATTGTTAATAAAATAAATTCATACCTATTGAAGTTATCGAGAACAAACATGGAAAGATAATATTCAGTTTTTAAACATATATAAGTTGCGGAAGGAACGATCATAATAAGCTGTTATTGCCTATTGTTTATCTGCCATTTATGATATTAGAAAAACAGAACATAAAACTATACGTAATAAACATTTTCAGAGATACATCAGTCTTGTGAATAGTGCTTTTTCTTGGCCTGACTATGTATATACGTAGATATTACATACATTGCTTTCGATGTATTTAGCTTCGTAGACTCCATAGAAGATTCTTTTATACTTTTATATACAGTTAACGTCTACTATTTCTAGTTAAAAATAATTTATTTATCAAGACAGACTTTCAATACGTCTAGGCTATTAGATATACTGTCAACTTTGACAACTAGTTTCGCCCAAACAAAACCACAAGGAAAAGAGCAATAAAAGTGTTTATACTTACAGGTGGGTGTGGTGTGTGGTAGTGTGGTGCTGGGTGGTACCTCGTGAGCGCTCGTTCTGCGTCAGCACTGCTCTCTTTAATCAGAGGCCCCGCGGGTTGATAGTATCCTGGCGACAACATAATAGGCAATTAGAAAAGTTTTAACAAGTTATAGTCTAAACTTACTACATAGTATTAGAAAATTTGGTTGCCATGTATAGATTTTTTATAATACCTACTTTATTAAATAATTGGAACACTTTTTGTTTGGAAATGATGTGACAAAAATGAGCGAAGTTTTGGAAATAAAAACTTATCTTCAAGAAAAACTGTCAGGAAACTACAATTCCGACAGTCTTTTGTAATCAAGTCGTGAATGATTGTGTTGATCAGCTTATTCATAGTCGAGTATTCAGAGTATCTCACAGTATGAGACATTGTACAATTAAGGAGAATGGTTGATGATGAAAATATATAGTATTTATAACATTACTCATCTAGTTGTAACTTTTATTGAAATGTTACGATAGACTTAATATAAGTAAATAGAGTAGATAGAAACTACGAGTTTAAAAGCAATCAAGAGATTCACTTAGCTGCAATCAGTGCCTATAATCATTTATATTTAACACGGTACATGGCGTTACATTTATTTGAAAGCCGACAAATTCTAAAAGCTTTCAGTTATCGCATTCAGTGCGATATCTAGCAAATGGCAATTGAAGCAGAAAACTGTTTAACATTCAATAAAACGCACTTCACCGTCTGACAGAGGTTTTCCGGTTTTAAGGGCTCACTATAACTTTATCTATTCAATAGAGCAATCTAGTGCTTATCTGGTATCCGTTAGCATTAATACATGCTAATTGAGCCGGCGTACGTCTGCGTCGGAACTCGGTAGCTATCGTGCAGCAATTAAAAATAAATTACAGTTTCGTATAATAAAATGTAAAGTTAACAATGTGAAATACTTACCACTTATAAATAAATTGTGTACCAAAAACAAAATTGACATGTAATAGAAACCTATAAAATTTAATCGAATAGTCGGCTATACCTCTGACAGTTGTTATGAGATTGAGGTAATCTTTTAATTTATGACAATTTTTATTTATCTCGATTTTTAATAAAAAAATATAATTATATTGTGTGTTTTAAAACTTGAAGGAGTTTATTTTCTCCTTCTTTCTATCCCTTGTAAAAAATAATTTTGTGATAGATCTATTTATTTAATTGCAGTTGATTAGATGAAGTTGCTTAAATAGTGTGTAATACTTACATTTAGAATTCCAAATCAGTCTTACTAGAACAACATAGACCCTTCCATGAATTAAAGCAAAAACAAAAGCCAGCTGTAGCTACTACAGGTTTTTACAAGCAACAATGTAAAATGTAAATAGTACAATGGGGCTTTCTAATAAAACTATTTCTAAGTATTGTAATTTGTTAATGTTTTTCTTTTGTGTTAAAATATGTTTCGTCAGCTATTCAAGGGTCAGCAACGGATGTGGTCGCCCACCTCCGTTTGATATGGAGCACACTAAACAACACGGTATATATCGTATGTATGTATATATACCATTCTATTGCTATAAAATGTGTGTGTTTAAATAATCGGTTTTCATCTAGTATTATATTGTAAATCGGAAATTGCTTTATTTGGTTGAAAGCGCTAATCGCGGGAATTACTGGGCCGATTTGTATGATATTTGGTAGTGATAGTTTGAGAACCAAGATATTGTCCCGGAAATCGCACGAAAACGGGAACTATGTGGATAAAACACCGGGATTTCTTTCCTTTCACTAGGTGGACAAAGCCGCGTGTGGGCAGCTAGTATTAAATACATTTGACTTTAAACTATAATAGTAAAAAACAAACTAACATGATACATTGTACATAAAAGATGCAATACAGGTACTAATAAGATAACAACATATTTGTTCAGTACACAATAAAAATATAATTTATATGATATTTGGTGTGTCAAGATCATTGCTAGAGGCTATTATAATGAAGCCGATATAAATTTAGGTATTTATCTGTGCTAATTTACGTGAATGCTGCGTGGGATGGAAATATCTCGTACATCAAAACGTTTAATATATTTTTCATCTAACAAATAATTTAAAACGACTTTACGATCCTTTCGATACGAGAACGTTAATAAATTAAACGAACCCAGAAATTTGCTCAAGAGATTTTTAATTTTTAAGAATTTGAACATTCAATAATATACGCAGTTATATCTACTATTAAATAAAACTTTCCAAATTATTATTTTGAATCACGTAACCGGTTTGTCAACTCTTTTATCTTTATTACAAAACACAAGGTTTAGGATGTCGTTTGGAGCGATTTAGGCGGCCATAAAATGTTTATTCAGATTATATTTCAATTAATTTGTCTTAAACTTTTATATTACGGATTAATTTGTATCATTTAATGAATATATTAGTGCAAAAGATACACGTGGAATATATGATGTAATATTTTGAAAATAATTACTGAGATAAAGGTCTCATGCGAATAAATGCTCTAAATATTTTAGTGTATGCGCTTTCACCGCATTTGCGGTAAATACAATATATTTTGTGGTCATAATCACTTCCGATTTTACAACATTTTCATTCAACCGCTATCACGATTACTATACAAACCGTGTGGAGCTATGCATTGAACTTTATTTTATACGAAACATCTGTATAATATTTATGTTTAAATAAAAGTAGACAAGGAACTTGTTAGGATGTAAATTTATTAAAAAAAAGAAGGATTATCGACGTACCTACTCAATAAATAAGCGAAAAAGTATCATAATAAAAAAAATAGGTATTTAACATTAACAAAAAGAAACCCATTCTAATATTTTGTTATGCACTTTAAAAGTGGCATCGCTGACGATTATATGCGCAAATAAATACAAAACACTTGCTAACTCTTTTAAATAAACATTGTTTTAATAAACAACATAAAGAGTTAAATTAGAAGCGCAAATGCAATTACAATTTAGAACAACGCCATAACACAAATACTCATACAATGAGTGATGTTAGTTCAAGCTTAGGCCGTGTAGCGCTAGTGTGCCGCAATACCGTTATTTCGCATAGAAATCGTGCGAGGGCGGGGAGGCGGCAACAACTTGGAGTACTGCAGCTCATTTAATTTCCCGAATTTGTACTTGAGAAATATGCTCAAAAATGTTTAGATCTGCATTTAATGTTACGTAAACGGATTTCGAATGCAGCGCTATTGCAGCTGAAATTTTTCAATTACAAGCACGATTGAACACCTCTGTTTAGATAAGACTGAGAGACGAGAGTGGTCGGTTCGGATTGTCGTAAGTTGTTGAAAGGACGCAGCTAATTGGCTACACGCGAGTTCTCTCGTTTGATCCGATAAAGGCTCTAATGTACGAATACGTTTTAACAGACATACAATGTGCATTATATGTTTAGGAGAGGACTGCGTATTCGTTATTAAATTGAAATAAAAGATAATGAATACCCCTAGCCGCAGTATAATAAGTTACAGAGACCTACCACCGAGTACTATATCATGGATGAATTAATATTTTTCACTGATACGTTAAAATGTAAGGTGTTATTTTGGTGTCACTCATTGATTGCAGTAAATTACGAATAGATACCTATTTTAACTTCAATTACATCGGCGTAATACTTTGATGCATATTTCAAAAAGCCAATTTACGAGCATACCAAGGCGCTCACCTGTTTGATCATCAGCTATTTATTAAGATTACAATCACTTCATTAAAATAATGCTAGCTAAAACAAATTAGATTAATAGAAACAGATAAGTATGCATTAAAGCGTCATAGATTGTGGAGACATGACCATAAATAAGCAGGTGCATCCGTAATACTCGAGAGCAGCTTAATGATCGGCAGTGAAAAGAAAGATTGTGAATATCGGATGAATGTGAACAAACTACAAGTATATAATGATCCAAATATAATGTGCTTGAAATTAAAGAGCGAAGTTGTGATGAAGTGCATTACAAATACAGAAAATTTTGCCTTCTTTTGTTATTCATTATAAATTATATATAAGCAAGGTATATAATATAATATAAAGTAACAATAAAGTTAGTGGTCTGAAATAGACTTTTGAAAATAGAATAAAAGCCAATGGAGCAGACGCCTCATTTGATGGTAAGAGATCAGCATCGCCCATATGCACCTACAACGCCAGTGACATTGTGCGTGTGTAGCATCCAGCCTCTGAGCTAGGAATACGATTTATTCTTAAAGATTCCCAGGTCGTAACCGTTTGGAACCGCGTGTGGAATCGGTTCCACAAGACCGTTGTGCGCGGGAAAAAACTTCTCTTGAAGCGTGCAGTTTTCGATCGCCAAGTGTCAAATTGGTGTGGGTAGTATTTTTTTAGTTCATGTCATGTGGCACGGTGATGGAACTCGAGTAAAGTTCGAGGTAATTTATCAGAGCACTCCCCTTAGTAAATGCGATAGAGAACCCATAAGGAAGGAACATCTCTTCGCTGCGCCAAAGTATTTATCGTCTCAACTTTGCGTAGTGCGTACCAAACAGTAAAACATATCATCAAATATTACTTATTACAGACAGTTTCAATCAAAATTAAGGTTGTATTTATTTCGCAGTACAGCCCTGCTCCCAATATTCGTTGAGTTTGATTACAGGTAGTTGCCAATTAACGTCTTATTTATGTACAATGAATGTTGGACATGAATTAAGTAGCAATTGAAGTGGGTAATTGCGGCGAATTATATTTAAAAACAATATTAAATAACCTGGAGAGGCTTTCCTCTCAGGATTTATAGCGACACTTAAACAAGTTTTTTAAGGATTAATTTACGGTTAATGAACATTTAACGTTCCCAGAATGCACCGTGTAACTTATCGAGCATTAAAATGACTGCTACTGGCGATAAATCACCTTCTTAAAGTCGTAAACACGTATAAAACAAATGATCTATTTTCGTATCATTCGCATTTTATATAGTAGAGTAAATGAAATCACAATTTGCTTCACAAAACTCGACCTTAAAACACACGAGTAGTTTACCTTGGTCCTTTATTCGTCGCAGCTGCTCTAAGGGGGTTATTTTCGAAGTGACTTTTTTGCATTTATTTATTTATTTACCGGTTTCATTGTGTTGTTGGAGTATCTTCTGGGAAGTATTTGGTTACATGCTATTGTAAGATCAAATACGGAGTACAATTTGTAAGGCACATTCGTATTAATTTTAGAATGCGTATCGAACAACGTGAGATGATAACAAAGTCAGAAATCGTTATTTAAAGTGTGTTTAGTATCATATATATTAACTTACAGTAAAATAAGTTTAAGTAATGTGTGTGAATTTGAATTTATTATTATTTTACTAAGCTTTTATCTAATTATAAATTACGAAAACGAAGTAATTGCGATTGTTTTTTACAGTTATTTGTTATATCAATTAATAAATAAGTTCGTTTTAAAGCAATTATGTTAGCAATAAATGCGTTCGTGTTTAGATGCCGTAGAAAGTAGCAACTTTTATAGTTTGTCGTCATGAATAAAACATTCTTTCGATGACTATTTATTTGTTAAGATGTCATATTATTTTTGCATATCTCTTACAAACAAGAATATCTTCGATTTTATCTTTAAAGATTTCATCTTTTACTTTTGCTTCTTTGTGTGAATTCATGTACGCTAAGGTCATCACATAGAAACATGTTGTTAAAATATCTTCCTATCAGATTCTGAGATGCACTTGGCATAAATTTTAATAGTTTACAAAGAAAATAAGCTTTATGAAAATATACAAAACGGATATACGCCAATTAGCATTCCCCCGTTCAGTTCACTTCAAGGAAGTTTTAAAGGCTAAAAGATCAAAATGATCGCACCAGATAAACGCTCTTGACATTAAGCTGCAATTTAATATTTTATATACGTTAAAAAATATGATTATGTAGCGTTAATCTTTAATTGAAGACCCTCTATATGCAAATGTCGCTTAAGTGTTATCATTATCGGGCGTGTCAAAATTATCATATTACCGCGCTAATTGTGTTGTATATGCGTTAACCGTTGACGTACCGATCGGGTGTTGAATGTGAATAAATCTTAAGATCAACTATTAAAAAGTTCAGCGTCCGAAGCATATAATCTGTGAGCAAACACGACTGTAGATACCAGTTACTAACTGTTCAATTAGCAACACGGAGCATGCAATTAGGCGCACCGCACGGAGCCGCAAAAAGCTCCGCGTTTGGTATCGCACTTACGTTAGATAATCGCTAACACCGATTGCTGTATCGTAGACCCCCTCGCTCGTGCACCTTAATATCTCATTTTATATAATTACGGTGTCAATCTCGTTGACAATTTGGTTTTCGTAACGCGTTTATGTTGCCGAGATTTGGAAAACGTGTTTCAAATAATTATTATGGTACGTTACGAACGATGAAAACAATTAGAAATAAAACGTGATCCGTGTGGACTGAGATAATATTGGCTGTGAAATCTTACCTCTGAATGTTTGTCTTAAATATTCCCCATTCACATTGTTTTCGTAGAAACTTAATCTGTTTTTAAGATACCAATAGAACCGATAACGGTAATCTATTTAGTATGAAGATACGGTTATTTCGTATGTCTATTAAGATGTTAACAAAAAGTAAGAATGGCTTTTAGATTTGTAACGGTAGCGTTGGTTGCATAACAATGTATGGACCACCATAACTGGAACTAATCTTAAATACTTTTTATGAATTACACAAACTTTCGAAGATTTCTTAAATTTACTGACACTTTCTAATATCCTAAATTAATTGTTTTGCTGAATTTTTCCTTTGAATTATGGTCTTATCTATTGTTTGTTCAGAATTTTTTATTTAATACTAGCTGCGCCCCGCGGTTTCACCCGCGTAAGTCCGTATCCCGTAGGAATATCGGGATAAAAAATAGATGTTGGCCGATTCTCAGACCTACCCAATATGCTTACCAAATTTCAGAGGAATCGGTCAAGCCGTTTCGGAGGAGTATGGCAACGAAAACTGTGACACGAGAATTTTATATATATAGATTTAACATTTTACTCTTTTAAGAACGATACTAATATGTTTATTATTAATGCGAAAGTAACTACGTCTATCTATCTATTCTTCACGAAATACTCACAACGCACTGAACTAAATTGGATGAGATTTGACATAAACATGGATTTTAGTTTAAGCTAGCTATGCGGGAAAGCACCCGAAGCGCTCCTTTGTCTTCACGGGCGAAGCCGCGTCGGCTAGTTATCTATCCTATTTTCGCAAACTCAAATAGAATAAGAAAGATTACAACACACGAAAATTTAGAATGAGGCCGAATCTCAACCACTGCGAGTCTACTAGCAAAAATAAAACTAGACCACAAATCTTAGAGATAATCCGTACCTATGTCAACCCTAATTTTTTACTTCAAACGTTACGAAGCGTTAATCCTACACAAACAAAACTAAAAACATTCTTTCGTTTACTACTAACCTACTTTAAATCTAGGACTCATATATGGTATATAAGTTAATTAATGTAAATATGTATAAGTTTATTAAACATATTGATGATACAACGTGGGATGACACCAATTTTACAACCTTGTTCTATTATCTAATCTAAATATTTCTTTCTTTATTTTATTGATATCCGTAGCTCATTTTAAACATAACGAAAAAATAAGTAAAGAATTATTGATTTTTTACATAATAGATGTCCATAAATATAGTGTAATGCATTCATTTCTCATAAGATAATTTAAATGTTAATTTTCGCGACTATCGCAAATATATGGATAAAATAGATTAAAATAGTTTATTCTTTTTTGAATTAATCGCTATCCGCTGTGGGTGTTTTCACAAATACGCATGAAAAGCGGCAATAATAGTAAAAAAAATCGGATCGGTATTTGGAATTTGCGATTGAATTAATGCGAGTTTAGAACCGTGCAGAGTTCCTTCACACTACTATTGTTTGGCCGTGAAACAATTGTTATCGCAAATTGCGATCGCGCAGCCCGCGACGAATATTGACGCGGAAGAAATGTTAATTTATGCATTATATTTTTCACTTATTTACCTACTATTTGTCGATTTTTATGATAACTTTAATATCGAGAAATTTTACGTATTTAGGCACATAAAACTGAAACAGTACAAGAAATTCGATTACTGAGGTGGGATCACGGGTGGCCGAGAGACTAGGCGTTGCTACGGTTTGGCAAAAAGACGCGGGTTCGAATCCCGCCTCCTGATCAAATTTTTTGTATTCTTTCAAAATTTCACACCTTAATATTGTTTAATCCATTTTTATTTTGAAAGTTTATTGGTTTTTTATGCTTTATGTCAAACTTAGACACCTGCTAACCTTGGTAATTTTCGCTTTTTTTGGTGAAACAGTGACGATTGTTTACGCTAATTAATAAACAATGTTAATTTGTAAAGATAAGTTAGTCTTTGTTCAAAATAATAATATTGTTGAGAAATATCTCACAAGGACTAAAATATAATATAATGAGTGAACTATATCGCTTTGATATAAATAAACGATTTTAATGAAGTTTTATACCTGTATAATATCATAAATATTTCTATAGCCGTTTCACTTATGTCGTTTAAATTGAATTTGGTGTTTAATTAAACAGTTACTTAAGCAAACTTGTGTCAAACGTTATTAAATTTAACAATCACCGCTCGCTATATCGCTAGCGTATGTATTTATCCAAGTATTTATACATTCTCATTTACATAACTAGCTTGAGTTGGAGCGCGATTGATTTTGTAGGTACTGGACGCACTGGGTTATGTGGAAAAATAATTAACAGTTTTTGTGTCACAGACACGCAAGGGGCGATAAAAAGAAACACTGTTATCGATTTATAACGACTAATTTATATATAAAATGTATGACCTAGTATAATCTGAAAAAAATAGAATGCTTAATTTTGAAAAATAATTTAGAGATACCTATTTGCTTTTTCCTATCTAAAACATGTTCGGAAATGGCGAACGATTTCGTTAAAAATTGATGAATTGTAATGTCCATCAATGAAACAGAATAAATAAAGTTAAGTTAACAGAATAAAAGGAGTTAACTTTTAGAAGTTCGTACTTCATAAAATGAAAATATACTTTCTTGGGTCATTTTCTTCACATCCTTTTTTGTTTCTATTTTAATTAAAATACTATTATATTCATTTATCTTATAAATAATGTAAGCGGTTGCAAATATCTACATCTATTCAGTCTTCCATAGACAAGCTAGCCTAAACAGAAATAAAAAAATACATTACATGTTTACACACAACGTAATGGATTTTTTTAAAGATTTTACTTAAGAGAAGAAAATATCATAGTTAACGATTCCAACTGATTTTACATTAACGCATTGTATATCTTTATAGTTAATTGTTTATTATATGAATTTTATATCATATGATGTTTTTATGTGGCTATGATTGTTTATTGTTATGCACTATTAGCGAAGAATGACGTTTGTTGATTAGTTTTTAATAATGCTGGCCTTCCGCTCGCGCAGTTAACAGAAAAATAGATGTTCCTGTTCCAGTGGAATTAGGGATAAAAACTGTCCTGTCCTATCTCGTTTCTCGGGTCTTAAACTATCCTTGTACCAAATCGCATCCAAATCGGTTCAGTGGTTTAGGCGTAAAGGAGAGACAGTCCGACGTACACACAGTTACTTTCGCATTTAAAATATTAATAGGGATTCATATTACTTAGAGGAAACGTGTTTAAATATAATATTTGCATGATATAGCTGACTTTGTAATGATGTTATAGTTAATATTATTTGCTTATATATACCAGCAATGATAATTAATTTACGGTAGTGTTAGTTTTCATATTGTAGTAACCCTTGTCTTATAGATATAATAAATTTCGCAGAGAATAAGCAAGCCAAAACGGGTAATGAGTATTTTAATAAAAACGATTGGATTCTCTATATGGAATTGAGCAATGAAGCGTCATATTTTTTGCTACAAACGCGAAGCCTTAATCGATGTTTTATTCAATTCAATGTCAAATAATTGAAAACGATATTAATAAGTGACTAAAAGAGATATGTTTAGAGCAAAATGTGTATTTTTTGAGGCCTGATATCCTTTAAAAAGCGTGAGATCATGGTGAAATCTGCTGTTGTTTGACCATAAAAACATTCAGTCAATGACCGCAGATATGACGTAATTTTTTATAATGTATTTAGGAGATTGGGCGAATTACTACTCATAATTTTTGTCGTTTAATTGGATATTTTTTTAATTAGAAAGGGTAGCAACGGTTTTGATTTAAAATACATGGAACACTATGATATATAAACTATTTTATTTAAGAATTCAAATAAATTGAGAAAAAGAACTACACACGTAGTTTCTTTTCTAATAAAAGAAGTTTAACGTTATTAATCATCACATAATTTACATTTCGTTAATAAGACTTAAAATCCAAATTGTTATTGCAATAAATAATTAAACTTATAAAAAATGTATGATACGATACTTACGATTATTATTGAAAATTTGTTTTGAACATACATAGAAACACGTCTGTTTAAGATTCATTGAATTCAAATTCTACCAAGAATTCAAAACAACTTATTGAATAATGTACTTCCCGCCATTTTTTATAAAATCATCGCGTTTATTTTTTGCATTCATACTAGAGTCAAAGAGCGTATTTGTGAGGTCGTCGTCCTCGGATAGACGCGATGGATTCATTATTATTTTTTTTTTCCATTTTTTCGCCGCTCTCGTGCATTACCCCCGTCTTCCAGTTAAGTTCCATAGATAATAAAGGGTACAGATTAAAAATGCTCTCGGAGTACGTGTAGACTGATGTGTGAATAAAAGTATTTGGCACTGGGTCAAGTTTGCGTTTTTATTACCGTCGCAAAATATACTGAAAGGTCGATTAATTACACGCGATGGTACTTCGTATAATAAATACGTTATAGAATAGTGGATAAGTTATTGCGTTGAACTGTGTTATATTTTTAAAAGTTATTTATCATAACGCATGAGACGTAAATCCCCTTATTAACATAATGTGTTGATATATTTCACTGCTACTGTATGTTAGCAATAAATTAACCAGGGAAAAGTGTTTATTTTAATTATGGTGAATTAAAGTAAAATATAGTTTTTCGTAGTAAAAGAAAAATATTGATTAAATAAATTATAAAATAAAAGATCAATAACGTATAGGTATACAAAGGCTATTACAAACACTAACATAAAACTACATGTTTTTATCCGTACTAAATATGTATTACAAATGTGAAAGTAACAATAAGCGTCAGTTTGTCTGTCACTTCTTCACGAATAAACCACTGAACCTATTTGGGTGAAAGTAGGTTCAGCGATAATTTTAGAACCGATAAAATATAGTTTAGAATGATGTGGGGAAAAACATGATTTTCCTTTGACTACGCAGGTGAAGCCGCGTGCGGCATGCTAGTTAGATTCATAAATACATATATAAATATGTAAGATTTAATTCACATATTTTTAAAGCACAGACTAGTTTTATAAAAAGGTAATAAATGTCGTCATTTGTCTATCAAACCGTTATAAATGTCATAATAGCATAGGTGGTAGCCGAACGGCGGCACAAACTTGTAGCAAGCTTGTTTTAGACGTTCGCTTACGGCGGGGATTTGGACAACTCGGACGGATAATGCGGTCGACGTTTAGTTGATAATTAGTTTTTGCTGTTCAGGTGGAAGCTTTTATGGATTATTCAATAAGTTTTGCTCAGTTTCAAAGTGGAATTACCCTGAAATACTGTTAAATTATTTATATATTTTGAGTAAAAAACTCACTATTAGAAGGATACTTCTACTAGGTATAGTAGCAATACGTTTTGAAACCAGTCGTCTTTTTACTATAACGATTGATCAATAAGAAATAATTAGATAAAATGGCTAATTTTTCAAACTTGTAAGCACTTACATTTATACAGGAAAATCAAAAGAACAAATCTGAATATGATTTCAAACCAACTGCTTCACATCAGCCGCTCCGAAAATTTAGCATTTTCCGCAAACGATAAATATTGGTTCAAACGAAATAACAACAAATGAGCTTATCAAAAACTTGTTTCACTACAAATAAAACGCTCGGCATTGTTGATGCAATTTACAGCGAAGTGTAGCTAGGTACATAAATAAAGTTAATTGTATCGTCAGCAGCATCGCTCGCACCCCTGTGACCTTGAACGAGCGAAGGGTTGGCCCCTCCAACCACAGATTACATATAAAGTGAAATATAGAATGGTACAGATTATACTCGAGCCATAGTTAATATCAGATATCTTGGACATGATGTTAAAGCAAGCTCGTAAGTTTTTTTAATTTTCTTTGCAGATTGTAAATGCAACTGTAACTTAGTCTTTTAATCTTTTCAATTCTAAGCCGACTAAGAATAATTTTTGTTTAAGGAATAATAATTCGTTTGTATGCATTTCAATAAACTAAAGAGCAAACAGGGAGTAAGAATTAGTTATATTAAATTACAGTGGACGGTTCTAAATTTATTCGATGTGTGTGTGTTTATGTAATTTAAATATTGCAGAAGTCTTAGACATTATGTTTGTATCTTTTTAACTTCATACTTTTTCTTACTACACATTTGTATGATAATGTGATTGAAATACCAAATACATATCATAATTCCATAGACCAATTTAAACGCTATTTAAAAATCGAAGCGACGTTTATGAATACGAAAATGTCGGAGGGTGCTTTTAATGAGCCACAAAGGGTGTTCAACGGTGACGTAATAAACCAATAGATGATGTCACTGAGTATAAATACCATAAAACAGACTAAAACTTTATCTCAGTTATTTTATACAAAACTTGTATTATTTATTATCATTTTATTATTCGCTGTAATTTTTAAATCAAGGCCGATAATAACGATAAGATAAACAAATGTACAGTTTTCTCATAAATTAATAATAGACATAGGTATCAGATGTATGATATTGTACAGATAAAATGAATGCAGATTTACCTTGTTGAAAGAGCAATAAAATTCTAAATTCACAGTTTTTATCTTTTTGTGTACATACAAAGTTCTGCGAAATTAAAGTGTGAAGTTCAGTTAGTATAAATGAAAGTCGAATGAGATTTAGCTTCAAACGTTAGTGTGGATGAAGGAGGATAGTTTCGAGTCGCAGTTTATTCGCTCGCTAGGAAACATCTAGAATATATTGCCAATACGGTCAAATTTTTCATGGCTTGATATTGTGCTATGAATAAAGGATTTTTGAAGCCAAAATACGAAAAGTTTTCGAATATATCCGTAGACAAGTATAAATCAGAGAACTAAAACAAATGCTTTTATTCTTGGTTTAAATGAATAAAAGTCATCACACAGCAATTAGGGTCCTATTTATTAATAATTGTCACAAAGATATTTTTATTAAAAATAATTAATTATAATTACAATAAAAATATCTTTATCACAACACATACTAAACTACAATCTACAAATCTACAAGATCATTTTCAATCGATTATTATATGGGTTACAGATCGATTTTAAATAAAGAATCACAAAGGGAAACAAGCCTCGAAATTGGTTTATGCTGAAAAAACGTTGAAAACAGGCCAGACTCGTCAACTGGCAGGCGAAATGAGATCTTGAAATGCGGTCGGCGCGTCCTACTTCGGAGGGCATGATTATGCTTATAAGCTTTTTAATAAATTAGGGACTCAATACTTACAATTGTTCTTCCATTTGTTGAAAAACATCTTGTATTTAAAGCGTCTGCATTTCATAAAAGACGATCATTTTTTACATGATCTATTCCATTCGACTTAGAAGATAGACGTTTATAAACACGCGTAGTTGTAATGGTTTTGTAGCATTGCAATAACATGAGTCACGTTTTAAATTTTAAGATACTTTCCAATTTATTTATAATTTTTCTATATATGATAATAGAAACGAAAATCGCTGCTTTTTTTTGGGCTTATTAAGTAATGATTCCTTTCAAGTCAATGATTTAACTCCCGATGCTAAATAGAAGTTAAAATTATAGCATATAAGTTCCACGTCGTTATCTGACAAAACACTCTAAATATGGGAATCAAATAAAAAGGTTTGACTATAAAAACACCGAGACAAATTTCAAATGCAAGATGTCAGAAAACGCAAGAAGTCAGGTATTGCTACATTTAATTTTATGGTTTATCATTTATTAATTATCTACTTAAATATTGTGTTGTGCATTCTTTGAGGAAAAGTTATATAGCATAATTAATTAAACACCACGATATTCAAGCTAAGGGGAAATGACCAACAATTTCCGATTTCTTTTGATATTTGAGTTCGTATTGCATTTAGCCTTGAAGTTTTTGTCAATCTTACACTTGTTCAAATACGCGTTGCCTTCATCAACTTGTTTAATATTTGCGTACATTGCCATTTTTATTATTTTAACCTAAACTTAGAACTGCGTGCTAGTAACGTATTTTGCAATTCCTTTTATTGAGTTCTCAATTGGGCTTAATGCATATTCTTAGTGTCTGTTAAAATTTAACAGCTTCATTTAAATTTTTTAAGCAATAAACATACTATGCTTTGGGAAAAGAATTATAAGTCATTAACTAATTTAAATATTACATGAACTGAGCTGAATGTGGAGCAAGTACAAAAAAATCTGTTTCATTACGATTTAATTGTACACTATCTGTAAGATTGATACGAATTAGGTAATTACTATTATCAAGGCTACTTCGCATTCTTTTAATCGCAGTAAAACTTTTATTGCCTTTTATACAAAAAGCAGAAACGTCTAAAGACTTCATGATTTTACCATTGATTTCATTCGCGATACTAAAATTTTAAAGGAATATACAAAAAATTACAACGAAATTTTAAAAGTAAAGACATGAAATTACTTAATAAATTTTCCCTCATACTCAAGTAAATATTTATACAAAGTTTGCCTCGTTAATAGAATATCCAAGAATAAGATACTTTGTGCTTATAATATGTCAAGTTCGTGACTACGCCACAGTTTAAGTCCTACGAACCCACAATTACTTAGCCAAATGTATGTAGTGGGTAAATAAAGTGGGTTAATATATCTCCTCCGAAGACATAGAGTGCGGTCGAAGATTATTAAGGTTGTTAGAAGGTCAGCGATCTCTAGCTGTATCTGTGTTAATGGAACAATAGCCATCGAAATCAGATATTTCCATTCCTATATATAATTAAATGTTGGAATGTCGCAATGAGAAATTATGTTTCCTTGTTCCTCAGTTGGGAAGTAAACAGACTTTATTAAATATTTAAGGTCTATCTATCTCAAGTCATTTGAAAAAAATTAAAAGGATTTTAATGTCATAATTCAATTGCACCATTATTAAGCTAATATTTGTATATTAAGCAGGTATTGCACAAATATAATTCATTGCGAACCTTTCAAAATCATTTACATACATTCATATAATTTGCCTGAATGGAAATTCTCATATTGTTGTATGATTTTCCTTTTTTCAGACCTAATACTTTTTAAATTTCTCACTGTATAACCGTTTCGAATCTTCACGTATAAAATCAAAACTATAAAATACAATAATTCCGCATTTCAACTCCTACCTTATGGAGCTAATAAATGTCTAACTAAGATAATTAATAAGTCCCTTACATTCCAATTGATTAATAAACTATTTTATGGCATAAATCACTTAGTATAGAAGTTTTGTTTTAACTTTTTGCAGTAATTTAATTTTATATAGAGCTTTATTTCACAGATTAAAAATCACTTATCTCTAACAAACCCGTACCTAACCTTGTAAGGGTAATCGAGCCGATAAATTTTTATGCGATAAACGTAATTACATTTCATTTAGAGCTTATAAAGTAGACACCAAAAGGATACAGCGTTGTACAATATATCATATAATATTGATGGATAATTTTGTATTTCAAACTAAATTACGTTCATAATTCTATCGGCATCTTAGCTTTACCATACGTGGCGTTTACATAAACACGACAAGTTGAATGGGAGCTTAATAATTTACTGGGCACATATTGTGAGTCTCCTTGAACTAGAATTCCGGACCACAGACTGATAAGCGGTCTAGATACATATTATAGGCTAGTTATTTTATACCGCTATGATATATAGTGACATTTCTTGTTGTTTTATAGCGATTTAATTTACGTTGAAATTTATTGTTGACATATACAATGTAATTAAAGTAACTTGAAACGAGACATATTTAACTGTCGTGGATATATATTTAATTGTAGGGAAGATCATTCTAAAAATTTGTGTTTATACCATACACAAACACTTACTACATTTATAGGCATAAGCTGTGTGTCATGGTTAGTATTTTATAGAGCATTTTAGTAGCGGTTTAGTACTGAAGTATGCGGAAGCCTAGATTTGATGCGCCTATGCAAGTAAGGAAGCTAAAACTATATATTAAATGCTCTACTGGACAATTTTAATAAAATGTCATCACGTCCTTACGTCATTACGTCGACAGCTAGTGAGTATTTCACGTCATGTACCATCAGGCGACGCTATAAAAAAGTATTATAAATTCAAAACGAGTGTCGAAGTGCCAAATACTTATGGGCCGTGAATTTAAAATCGCCCCGGTGATCTTTGTGTGTTATTAAATTAAATTTTAGTGTCAACCTTGACTTGTGTTTAAGCGAAAAATATCAGTTATCATGTCTTGGATACATGTTTTTTTCAAATACGATGACAATTATTATTTTAAAGTTTTTTTTTATATAAAATTGTAACTATTTTAACATAAGGTTTCTTTCGATTTACTTCACGTAATATTTACTACAAAGATGTACTATTTAATAAACAACCTGCAAAACTAACAGCGTGTTTTCAAAACATATATTTATATTATAAACATCGTGATCATTTCCGAAGTCCAGCTGATATTGCACCGATATCAATATTATCGCGGTAAAATTTCACAATAATAATTAATATAGCAGTGATATGAATTAATTGTTTTGTTTGAATTTGGTTTTACGTATCATAAACGTTTATCAGTGCAAAAATGTTATTTGACTATTGTTAAAAATTATGTACATTCACAGTGCAATTACTGTATATACTATATTGATGTACAATTGTAATTTGATCCTTAAATTGCATGTTTGTATGATTTATTGTTATAAATAATGTAAAAAACATAATGCAGTTAGCGTAGACTCAGCTAAATTTTTATTTTATGAGCATTCAATAAGCATACAAAAACTTATATTGTAAAACAAAAAACATATTCAATTACAGTAATTATTATTTCAAAAAAGGAACGTAATATATTTAGAATAAAAAGAACAATCTGCAAGAAGGTTTCATATAAGTCAGAATGATTAACCTCAACAAGTCTGATAAGCGAGCGATACAATAAACCGGCGATGTAGCATTACCACGCGGTTAACTCTGTTAGCACATTGTAAACGCCTTTGATTTATAAATATGTACATCAAGTAGATAATGCCGCGGTTTCTGTTCATGTTCGTCTATTTCCTTTTAAGTAGGGAAGCGAGTTTTAATAATAATAATTTGACCTGAATTTCTGTGTGTAATACAACCTACTATTATTTTATGATAACTGTTTAGTAATCATGAAAGTCGTTTGATAAGTGATAACTCATATTTATTTTTATTCCATTAATTAAAGGTTTTTACTGTTAATAATAATGTTTTATTTAAAATATGAGTTTGTATAAAACAATAAAATAGTTATTCTCAAGAGTTTACTCCATTTTCAACGCAATATACTACTGATCAATGAAAAAGTAGTAATAGATAAATTAATTCAAAATAGGTTTCTGTATTACAACTAGAGTTTAATAAAACTGTTATTTTACACAGGATTACTATCAGGATTCGAAGAAATTTACATTTCAAATTATTGTTCCAATCAATTTACTATCGATATTCGAAAAGCTTCAAAGACGGCTACAAAACAATATCAGTAGCTAATAATAGATCCAGTGAAACCAAAATATCGCGTCCTTAGAGCCGCAAAGTCGTAACAATTGTTATTAATTCGTGTAAACATTTCATAAGTAGGTACATTTGGTTAAGCTGTAAAACGTTTAACTAATGTTTATTGGCCGAAACAACAGGAACAGTTGTTGTTTTACTATTTTTATAACGTTCTTCCATGTATTTAATGTTTGTGGTAAAAATACGCGGAGTCGGTTAAATGTCAATTGAAACTCAGTCTACGAGTATAGTAATTTGATAAAAATATTTATACACATATATCGTCTTGAATATAGATAATATAATAACATTTATTTAATACATTTAGTCTCCAACTTGAGTCTGATGAAATTCGATGTAATAATGATTGTGCATAATAGTCGAAATAGAACTTATGAATATTAGATTTCTAATGATGTTATTAATCATCTTACAACAAAATTATATTGCTATCCGTATTGAATATAAATAAATAAAGTAATTTTATTATTTCTTAATCAATAGATAATGTTGCAAGAAAATAAATAGTAACGACAATCAAACCAAATATCAATAAATTACCTTGAATTTTGATATGATTTATTGAATATTCTAAGCTTAATTTTCATTATTTATTGATGTCAATCTATTTAGTAATTTTAACATAAATTACAATATTTATAAGTCCAATTATCAAATAGGTCAAATAACGCTGAAACACGTCTCAAGGCCACGTTGATTCAAATAAAATATATATCGATTTTAAAAGTCGCCAAAACACGTGCTTATATACATACAAAAATAAATCCGTGTCTAAACACGTGTGCACGGATCACAAATCACAAGTAACGTATCGACTTACTTGCGTAGAGCTTTTTCCAATACATCACTAGCCACTAGGTACTAATGATAGGAGTTGTCACTCGTCCCACGGGCGCCTGGACAATAATTCGTAAGAGTAGCAATTGGTTATCATCACATACTGCGCATATCACGATACGTCAGAGATACACTCGAGGTCGGAACTGCCTTTCGCGAGGTCTCAACACCGACCTTCGCAAAAATTAGCGCGATTTACATAACGCACTGTATTTACATTATCTTGGAAGGCTTGGATATTGATAATGTGCTTAAAGATAACAAACCGTGAGATCACAGTTCACACAAAAATAAGGAAACGAATAAATTATGACAATGTAATTTTGACCTTGCGAATTCGTATCTACATCCGACTGCGCCACTAGTCGAAATACGTTAATTACAGATTCAGAATTCAGAACGGACTTTTAAATGTATATATTCAAATTAATGACGAAACAGTCGATTCGGGTCAAGAATGCTTATAAAGACAAAAGTGAATTAGTTAATAGGTTGACGAAAACGTTAAAAATTATAACAGCTCGATTTGGTGTCACCAATTGTTTGACCTGAATATAACCGTATTAAATAATAAATCTTTTATAAGTGGCCCAAATTCGGTGAACCACTTTTATCGTCAGTATGAATAATTCATATAGATAAGATACAAAACAAATATATCTGCGTAAAATATGGACGGCTGTTACATGCGAATACAGTGCGTTTCCTAACCTATCCATTTGCCGTAAGTATTGGTAGGGAGATAAAATATTTTCTTTCCTGGCATTTATAGATAAAAAATGTACGTATTCTATTTCATAAAAGAACTATCAAATACTTTATTGCCTCACAGCAAAAGCATTTCGTTTACAAAAATGAAAACTTCGTTCACAGCAATTTTCGACTTCTATTCACAAACTCCCACGTGGTCCGTTTTGATTAACCTATCTATCGGTCGCTTTTATTCCCTGACGCAAATCACACCTACGTTTAAATCCCTATCCAGAAATAAAAACGACATGCTGATTATGCGCTTGAAGACAAAACAACAAACACATTAGTCATCGAGACTAATAAGATAACAGGTGGGAAAGTAGGTGTAGCTAATTAGTGAAAATGGATTTGTAAATACCTACAATTATGCTAATAATTCAATTGTGTGTGAAAGTAAGTAGGAAAACAAAACTGGGGTGAATTGGGAATGGGATAAAGAATACATATGCGGGTCGCGATTCATGAACGATTAATTCTAGAAAATTCATCATTGTTAGATATATCCGCTGCGTAAATATTTGTACGTAAAAAGGTTTAATGAATAAGCATTAAAAAAATAGCTGTAAAACTTCAAGGCTATAAAACAAATAGGCACACACAAAAAAATTTATGATAATTTTTCAATGCCTTTTCTAACAGTAGATTTGTTATTTACAAAAATAATTTATAAGCAGGAAGTTATGAATTTTAAGGACTACTGTTGAAAGGTCAAAAAGTGTATTTAAGTATGCTAACAGTTTATTTATTTTATTTACATGGCGAGGTGATTGATACTAACAATGACATGTAAACTATTATAATCTTTCTTGCAGTAAAACTGTGCAAGTTTTATTAGAAAATTGAAAATAAGCTTAAACGTCTCATAAATAAAAATATTCACCGAGCATAAGATTTATTGTTTAAAGAACCGCGGTTATGGAAACGGAAGTAGATAAATAATAGGTACTGTTTAAAATACAACTTTTTATTCATTCAGCAGATGCTTTTAAAACTATATGTATGAATATGATTTCATCAATACTCGCATCTGATTTCACATTCTTACCGTGGTTTAATCACATTCAAATATTTACAATGTATTCAATTGTTATCGAGGTGTTTTACATAAAAAAACAAGTAATTAAAGTGACTTAAAGTGTTGAGGTTTTAAGAACAAATTACACGAATTCCCACTAAACATGGAAGTAAAATGAAGCTTTTAAAGCTTTAGTGTACATTTCCGAGCTCTTTGCAGGCTCTCGTAAAATCGAAAACCGAATCGAGTGACGAAATTTAATTGGCGTCAAGAGTTGAAGCCGAGCAATTAGTTAACGGGGATTATTGGGCCAACGTTAATGACATTATTATACAAAGCCGACTCCATCTCGATTGAGATGTAACGCGATATGTTTTGGAGGTAACTCGAGCTTAAAACGTTATATTAGCAGGTTTACACTCCTGGATCGCGGTATATTTAGATACGTTTAACATTATATTTTTTCCCTATAAGCTCTTTCCACAATACTATTGTAAACGTTACAGATGGTTTCTTAATACTAGATATCAATGCATTTTACACACATGTTTTAGAATAAATAACATGCACGTTATATGCATTTTTGTGCTATTCCAACGAAACTTGTATGTAACAAACGTGAGATGTGTGAGAGACTGTGTGAGAATAATGAGTATCTACACTATATCCCACTAATATTATACATGCGAAAGTTTGTAAGGATGTGTGTGCGTTTGTTGCTCTTTCACGCAAAAACTACTGAACCGATTGCAATGAAATTTGGTACGTAGACAGTTGGATAACTGGAATAACATAAAGTCTACTTTTTATCCCGATATTCATACGGGATACGGACTTACGCGGATGAAACCGCAGGGCGCAGCTAGTTATAGATATGTTGCGAATAACTTTTTCACGCTTTACAAATTCAAGTAGCCGTTGTAGATGCTCTTTAAATTTTGTCATAATTTATATTGTATCGTCATAATGAATAATAAACAAAGCACCGCTAACCGACGTAAGTATTACAAAAAAGATCTTCCTCAATGCATTATTCAGTAAGCAATGTTCCCACACTTTAAAGCGTACGCTCTGAATAAGTAACTATAAGGGTGAAATGTTTATAGGACGCTTTTTGAATTCACGTAATAATATGGGAGCGATGCGGGCGGGCGACCCTGCGACCTACTGCCCACTTCATTACTGCTGGATTCAATTGGACAAAGGAACGACTAATATAATTACGTTAGTCGTTCAGCGTCTATGAACATGTTTCGTCTAACGAGGAACGCTCATAATTTGATATGTGTCCTAGTTTCTGTGAAGCACTGGTTTGATTTTATAAGTTTTATGAACACTTGTAGAATTATGAATGGCCATGATACACTCGTATTTACAAATTTTATTAATGTGTAAGTTGTTTTCTTATTTCTGTTGGCTGTTATTAATTAAAAAAAAAAACTACAAAACATGGATTTACATGGAAAAATTTCGCTTGAAACATTGGTTTCTTATTTAAATACTACTTTAAATTTCTATTTAAACCAGATAAACACAATCTGTAAGTACTATCCGTTTTTGATATTGAATACCATTGTTCCATACAATAACTCGATGCATGGTATATAGACATATTAAGGGGAGGTAATTGGTGCATATTGACTCACCGTAAGGTACACGAGGCATGGGATCACATAAAGTGCACGTTGCGGTCGGCTTACCTGGAACAAACATGTACTTGGTTACTCTAAAATCCCGTTACAACCATTAAGATATAACTGTTCTAGTATAAGTAGATAACATTTTATTATCCTGCGCGTTAATGTAGCTTTTATCGCTATTTAAAACACTCGATTTTATGCGCATTAACAATCGGTATTTTATCATTTACGTTCGCCTTGTTCAGTGATTGTAAAATAAACCATGAAACATCAAGAAATTCATCGATATCCTATGTCTTATTGAACGATTGTATGAAATAATCGTGATTATAATATTTTAAGCTGGCAACCGTTGTAACGTATACATGTGCTTATAATATATTCCTTTAATTGTACGTATTTTATGGAGACGCAAAGAAATAAGTTCACAGTACACCTGAAGCATTGCAGGTGCTTTGCTAGCCTTAAGGGGAGACAAACTCGTCTTTTTAAGAATCCTTAACTGAATGTTATATTAAATGAATATTAAATACAAAAGAATTAAAAAGATTACTATAGATAAATTACATTTTAATGCACTCCTACGAAATATTCTTAATTTTTTGCCGCTGTGGATTTGACCATATTAATTATCTACAATTTTTTAAAACAGTAAGTTAACAAAATGAATCACAATTTTCATTCAATCCTCAATAGATATCAGTATAACTTACTTGTTAAACACACGCTATCAACTGGGCGGATATCAGATATCACGTTCCCATAGCCATTTTGAAGGAATACCATAAAACATTGTTCGCAAGCGTCGAACCAAAATTATTACGTTATTCATATATCAATGATATCAATCCTCAATAAATGCGATGCGCGCAAATGAACGTTGTTATTGTCAATAAATAAATAATTCAGCGGTATCGTTCAGTTCATATGAATAACGAATTGACACCTCTAGGCGTTTTGCTTTACCGAATTGATTTTATTAAAGGTGTTTTTACATTATTTAGGTTTTATGAGACCAATAATGTTATGCACGGATTTTTGTGACTTTATTTATATAATTGTTCTGTCAATTCATATTTCAACAATTTTTTTTTGTAAATTATATATTTAAGAAAATATGACTTTTTATCAATTCCTACATGAGTCTTCAATAAAATTAATTTCAGCAATCACAGCATACAAATACTTATATAATAAACAAGTTGCTTGTTATATAAAGATCAAATGACAATATGCGAAGTGCTCGAAAAGTCCTTTCTATTGTTTAACGAAATTGCATGCTTTGAAGCGTGCAAGTCCCTTAAAAGCATTGAACTTATTGAAAACTACCAGTACTTTGTGAAAGTTAAATGAATCAATCGTTTGTTTACGCACCACTGGTAGGGGTCAAAGGTCATTTTGTGCTACGAACTATTTTACAATTTCACAGTAATACTACAAGTGAGATTGGATTCATTCATATAATAGCTATTTCTGTTCTTATAAAGTATAGATAGCTTGTACACATATAATACAAAATTCATTAGTAATTACAGATAAAGTCTTACAAAAAGTTACATCCTGATAATTAAGTTTTATCTGTTACTGCAACGATTCACTCGAGTTGAAGTTTTCCAGTTAAACATAACAATTGTTAGTTATAGTTATAACATTGTTTTCGTAAAAATAAACTGCCTAACCTAATGCCCTCGAAACTTTAAATGCTCAGCTAGTTTTAACAAACTTGTTCGTTAAATGCTTTACTTAAGTAGTCGTTGAGAAATGAAGCTTCCTTTACTGTATTATATATTCATATAATGTATCGCAACTGAAATAAATGAACCGCGAAACTATTGAAAATATCATTTCTAATTGATATAGCACATGAACTAACAAATTCGAAGTTAGACAGCGCTCGAATCTGTGCCAATTTCAATATCCTTGTACATTATTTGGTGACCAAGCATTATTATCATCTCATACATTTACATACAATGTCACGATGTTAGTTATCATACTCCTCTGAAACGGCTGAACTAATTATCATGAATTTTGTGTGCATTTTGGATAGATGTGAATGAGCCAACATAAATTTTTCATATCCCTAAATAATAGGAGTAATTTACAACAAACTTTGCCAGGTCATCTGGTATACATATTGTCTGTAGTAACTTCACTTGTATATATAAAGATAAGATTATTACTGGTTTTTTTAAACATTATTCTGTTTTGTTTTCATTGATTGGAACGAATGACTAATCTGTGGAGGAGGGATCAGAGGGCCGCGCTTTACTGCCTCTTGTTTGAGTAACTTTTTATATTGCACGGACATAAACACCTCGGACTTTACGGAGGGTTACTTTCTATGAATAGTATGAATAATTTAGTGGCTATTATTATTTAGAAGAATTCTGATAAAGTGTTTGGTGTAATGTGTGTGTGTGTGTGTGTGTGTGTGTGTGTGTGTGTGTGCGTGTGCGTGTGTGTGTACTCTGGACTTAAAATTTTACAGATCGCGAATTAATTTGAAGTTGACCAATGAAACTTTATCTCAATGCAAAGAATGCAACATTAATAATAAATTAAAGCACCAATGTAATATGTCAAGTGTAGTTAACGTTTAGTAATATAGTATAAAAGATAAGAAGACGATTGGAGAAAATAAAGGTATAAATATACTTATTCTATAACATTTGTTTTCTTCCGTTGCAATGTTGTGAAAATTATCTCTATTTATTACATACTAGCTGTTCGTCCCGGCTTCGCCCTTGAGACGTATATAAACTGTTACTCAGTGAAGTTGCAGATTTCTAATGGTGAAAGAATTTTTGAAAATGGTCTATTGGTTTTTGCGTGGATACGTTATAAACATACAAAATACAAAAGTTTATTCTGTATAATATTAATATGGAAATGTCTTATGCGCCTTAAAACCTTATTACGCGCATGACCGCGATGTAATAAGGACACAAAACCTATCAATTATTATTAATCAAAGGAAATGTAATGTAGCTTACGATAAAAATGTCGCTAATTTCTTTTATTATATTTACATAATATCGCTTCACTTATCTTTCCTAATTGGAATTAGATAAGGAGTGTTGATAAGAAAGTGTGTTTTGAATACATACTTCTACATTGCGTACATATGTAGGCAGGCAAATAGCACAAATAAAAGCACATTATGAAACGTTATTTTTTACTTTTATGCCCTCATATTACGAATAGAATATAAACAGAAATATACACCAGTCCCATAAATACATTCAAATCCTCTTTATATAATGCAACGACTTTGTTTAATTTAGTTTTTATTCAACGAGTGAAATATCTGAGCGGCGGCACTAGCCTGGAGTCGCGTCAAAGCTCGAACCGCCCCGCGCATTGTAAGTACCGCTGTCATTATTTTTCGAGTGTTTTGTTATTTACTCCGCAGTTTTATGAACACTTTATTTCAGATACGTATAAATATTTGACGTTCAGTGATTTTATAGGCTATACTCTTATTGGCAAATTGAAATTGAACAGAATATCGTCTATTATTTTTATATGACTCGCACGTGTTTGCATAAATTTTATCGATTTACCGTTTAAGATCGGAGAAAAAACACAAAACATCAATCATCTTTATTTACCAAGTTATTTTGAATCTGAATAAATAAATCAATAAAAGCATATTTCCTCATATATAATAATAGTAATGTCATATAAATTCGTACAAATTAAATATTGATGTTTGTTACAAATTATTTCTGAAACGCAATAAGATCAGGGATTGTTATTTTCCTGTTACAATCCGTAATGGGAATCAGATTTCCTGACTCATCTGTAGAGCACCGTGACATCACTCTACTTACTGCCCAGTTATCGACTTTACAGACCTTAATTTGTGACTCGTTGCATATAAAAAATACTTTCAATTTAACTACGTACGAAGTTTTTTTTTATTTCACAATCTGCATATTGATTTCCCCATTTTTTCAGTGAGTGCGGTTTATCATAGATTATAACGGATCTTTTATTGTAGTATAACAATAGCTATTTTATATAATTATAGTAGCAGAGTACATAGGTTTATGCTTTTGAAGAGTTATAAATAGATACACATGTTTGTACTTATGTAAATACGGTCTATAACAGGGATTATAAGAGAAAAAAAAGTAATTTTAGACTTTTATATTCGAGCGCTATCTTGTTTACAAAAAGGATATATTTGTGTTTTTCGTTGTATGTTTGTTATATTACTCCAAAAGTAAATGGATCTATTTCAAAAATCCTATAACATTAGAAAGTTGCATCTTCCCCGAGTGACAGAATATACTACGTATATATGTACCACGGGCGTAGCCGTGGCGGAACGCTAGTATTTATATTTTTACCGAATCACTGTTAGACATAAGTTTGACAGAATGTCTGTGGCCGCGTTTATTTAAAACAGGCACAGACTATAAATAACAGCTTGCTAATCGCAGTACAAAACGTAGGTACTTATTTTGAGTCGTAAACGTTTTCAACGATTTCGTTTAGTATTTACCGCGCATTTTGATTGCGTAACACTGGTAAGTAATAAAATTATGTTCGGTAACGGAATATTATTGTAAAATTATCCGATATTTTAAGATATCGAGGGAAGAAGATTAATGTTAGGAATGTTTTTTGCACAGACACTCAGATTTATGTAAGATAAATTTGTTTTCTTTCCAAGTAGGTATCTATATTCGATATTCTTAAGAAGTCTCGCATTTATAAAAACAAACATAAAAACTGTATTACTTTTTTCATATTTCTTTCTTTCAGTTCTTTTCTTACATATAGTCTTTAATTCATAATAATAAAAATATTGTTTATATAATATTTAAATCTGTTTTCCACTTCACAATAAAAACTATAGTGTCTTATACATCTACTACATAAACATACAGTTATTATAAAAATTAAATAAATTTATATTAATAAAAGAATCTTATATTCAAATAGCAACATTAGGTACATGATTAAATGACAAAATGAACGGTAGCTAAATTGATAACTAAATGTCCGGATCGGCTCACGGATGTGTGCGAGGTCGGCAATAAGTTAAGGTTGTGCCTTAAAATTAATTAATTCATTGCTATTGTTTAGTCAAAACGCATTTAATAAGGCCGCATAAATATTACACACGTAAACATGGAAATCTTTAATGCGTTGCCAAAATAAACAATGTGTTACAATAACATATTATGTAGTTTTTTCTTGTGTTTGATTTTACGCGGGTATTATACATTTAGAAATTAAATACTTTTAAGCGAGTGTAAAGTGTTCGAAACGTCGGGTTAATAATTTAAGTCTTTAATTTCTAAACATATTATGTGTTTTGTATTGGCTTAGCTGAATTTGATTAAATTAATATTTATATGTGTATAAAGAGATTAGTGTCCCAAAAGATTTAGGTTGAAATGAAATCATAAACTCACGTCATTGTTATGATCAATAACATGTTTATTATACGGGACATTTTAAAGGGTCGTAATATTATAAATGAATTGACATTGTCTGATTAATTGTATTGCAATCTCATTTAATTAAATTATTGTTCATTACTCAAGTGTCTTAGTTGCTAATTGATTACATTAAATTTATTATTGTCATATTTCTTCAGAATGGCAACTTTATACAATTAAACAGTTATTTGTTCTTGGAATAACGCGGGTTATTGCTATAAAGTATGTTTATATAATTATATAATTTATCTTGATACAAATTTTAACATTTTAACATTAATTAGAACTCAGAAACTTTCTAGACCAATGCAATGCTTGAGTTTTATTGCATCACAATGAATCAATTATATTACTCATCGCACAGATTATTATAGTTTTAATCTACATAAATAATAAAAAAATGGAGTATCTGTTAAATATTAAAATTAATATAGCCGCTTTTTATTAAATACATCCGGGTGTATAATACCTATAGACGTTACATGTTTCTTGAGGGGACTTCCATTGGTAGATAGCTTATAAACGTTAATATCTTAGTTGTTTCTTATGACATTCATCATAAGGAATAACTAAGGCTATTTACGTTGTAAAGTCAAAACTCATTAACGCGAGTGAAACCGCAGGATGCAGTAGTTAACAATATACTTGGCATTACAAAATCATACTTCGAACTGCAATTGTAACGTTTTTTTTTATAATATAAACCACGTTTTTGTACTAAACTTACTACTTTTTCGCTGTATATTGAAAATTTATTAATAAAATATTAATGATTAACTTTCCCGGTTCAGTGGTTATTGAAAACATATGGATCAAACTGCGGTTAAAAACATTCAACGTTTTAATGGTTGATTTTCGAAAAAAAAAATAACTGTTTCAAGTGTAACTATAGACAGAACATCTTTCGCTTTACATGATATTTTGGAGTTTAAAATATTTATGTCTAATTGGTATAAATCATTTAGTCACATAATGTATGCGACTAAATCAGTGATAATTTACATTATATTTTTAATTGGTACTAACAAACGTCACTGTGTCGGCATGTCAGAAACAATAAGCCAATAACAACAAAACATGTTCATGACGCAAATTGCTCATATCATACCAAATGTTTGCCGCCAAAAGTTTAATTTTTACTTAAATAATTAAATAGGTACCTATTTCTATTATTGTAAGTTTTTCCTGTCGTATTTTTATACTGAATCATTGCATACGATTTAATGAATGCACCCAAGTAGATTTTATATTTGTAGGTATGCTAACTTTAAATTTAGTAATTTTTGTAATGTTTCATATATTCTTAGATAAGATTATTCAATAAATTTTAATGACGTCACTTACCAGCGCAGAATTTGTCGTACTTATATACATTGGATTTGTAAGTACACAATTGTATTATGTGGAAATTATATAAATGAAAAATTCTCAAACAAAACTTGACTATAATGTGATTTTTAATTGACAACGTTATTTTGAAGTTATTTAATGCAGTTATTTTGAACCGTTGTGTGTAACTACGCAAGCTGTGGTAAGGCTTAGATAAACCAGTACAATGAAATACCCAACAATACAATTATTTTCTATATCGAAAGAAGCCGCATCGAGTCATCGAAAAGTTCGAAGCAGTTCCATAGATAGATTTTAATACTGACCATAAACAATTTTAAATAGATTCTTCAATAACACCTGTTAAAACATCACTGAAACACCACTCATACGTAATAAACTTAAGTGGATAATCACCGTTTAAGATGCTTAAACTAACACTTTAAATTGGTTGTTAACCAGTAGTACACAGGGAATTAGGCACGGTCTATATATACAACATTTTTTTAAATGTAACATCGCACTTATAAATGAGCTCTACCAAGCAGTGAGTATGTTTTAGTACTGTACATCTAATTACTACATCTACAATTTATTAGTTCCAAGTGTTAATTGGGGTGCGAAGTCTAAGTCTATGTGCACGATACTCACCGACGTTGGAGAAGTAATCGTGAAGCGGATATAATGGATAATCACCTAATTTGAACAGGTACGCGGAGAGAAGTACGGCATCATGCCTCGGATCCATTTGTCCCTGGTGGTGCACCGCTGGCCTCATCAGCGAGCTGATGGAAAAGTCCGTCGTCCCCTGACTCCCACACCAACCATTAGCATTGCACAATTTGCACTCCTCTTTCATTGTTCCAATGTAAATATATAAACTCTATCCGTTTTTTTTGTACTCGGTTTGTACTGGGCACAGGTAAATCACATATAAAAATATTCAAAGATTGTTTCGCACATCACAGGAGATATCACAGTAACGTTCCGTCTGCAAACTGTTCCGATACGATCCAAAGTCAATTTATCACTAAGGCACTGGTGTTCTAAATCATTAGTCGATTACCTACAAAATAAAAAGTAATTATGTCTCGGTCTACGTCAACGTATTTATCTTTCTCAGTTGCTAAATTAATAACGGAAACGTTCCATTTGATCAATTCGTATTATTTGATGCATGACCTTTTACAATTTTAAAATGCCATGTCACGAAACGGACCGAATTGAATGGCATCGGAATCGATTGCATCACACGAATATGTGCAGAGCAATATTATGATTGTTTAGCTTTCCGTTTTATAAACAAAAAGGTCATTAACATTTCTATAGCCTTTATTAATGGTAGGTTTTGAAATAAAAACGTATAGCTTGGTGTAGTGTCAGCAAACTGCATTGCGGCTCGGGTCAGAAGGTGCAATGCCGTTGTGGTATTTGATTTTCAAGTAAGCGATTCACTATTGTTCCATAAATAGTTATTACCCTATTATATTTGTTACAGAGGCTTGTGCGCGCTGTTCTATAATTCATTCGATTTATATGTAAAACGGTACCCCATAGGTGTGCAAAAGAGTTTCAATTAATGGTGGAAGATTTTACGATAAGTGTTTGTGAAAAAAATTTGCTTGAATGTAAAAGTTAGAAAGTTATTATATCAGTTCTACTATTATTGGATATTTACTATAACGTTTAGATTGTCGGTGCTACCAATACATAGTTATATCTAATTATGTGTATCTGTGTATGTGTACCTAAGAATATTTTCTACAAAAGTAGTTATAAATTCTATATCTAGATATACAAAATACAAAATTGTTAAATATAATTAATATTTTTGTAATATGATTAATATATATCATGTACAAAATGTTTATGCCATGGTTCAAAAACAAACATCTGCTGTTATATTCGCGGTATGTTTTTTCAAACAGTTTTTATAAGTTCGGTGTATTGACGTAAATGTTTAAGCACAATTTTATACGTTTCCTATTAGTAGTGTATGTACTGAATAACGTCGCAATATGCAAGTGGCCTTGAATTGGCTCATAAACAAACGTCACGTGCAGCGGTGGAAACTCATGTCAAAACGTTGCATCGAAATGTTTATAACAATAAATACATAGCACATGTCATTATGCCAGCCGTTATAAATCCTTCTTCGGAGCCTCTAATACAAAGTATAGAAGATTGATACACGCATCTGCTATCTCGTTTACGATTGGTTGGATATAAAGGTGTTTCCTTGTTTAGGACCTTCCGTAACATTCGAAAAATTAAAAAATGGCCTAAATAATAGGTGTAGTCGCACGTGCGATCCATCGAAGCAGCTGCTATGACAGCTGTTAACGTCGACGGAAGAACCCTCCCCCCGCGCCGCGCCACCCTTCTTACCTGCCACCTTAACTCTACCAGGACTAATTTTAAATACGGCCGTATTAAACATCAATATTCAACAAGCATAATTTGAACGGTGTAATTATTACCCATAATTATACCTGTTTAAGGACAGCACAAAATGTCATTGTTATAAATCAAGATAAATTCGAGGGAATTGAATGCAGGGCATGCATTTATGCAAAAGGCTGGTCTTAAGTTGTTGAAATATCGTAATGCATGATAAGTTAACACGATTTCTTATTGCATCAATTCCTAAAGGATTTATCACGTTGGAGAATATAATTCCTAATATATGGTATGTATTAGGTAATGGCGAAACAACTATAGATATTTGGCAAGACTTCTGGCAGACGCGCAACAAGGGCTATCGAGATTTTATAAAGGTTGAGCGCTACAGTAAATGCTCAGGTATTTTCCAAATTTACATAAAAATAAGTTTTAAAAATAGATTCCTCCATTTCCTTATTTGGCTTGTTACTTTAGTTAGTTTGCATAAAATGTCACAGTTAAAACTCTTTTGGCAAATATACTTGGCATTTACCCAGAGGTATCCTCATCAATTTCTAATGCGGTTGAATTATTTTATTATGCTAAGCAAGTGTTGGTATTGTATTGCATAATGAAAAATTTTTTCCTAATTATGAATCAGAATATATTCAGTGGGTATTATCAATTGAAAGGGCAGTGGCACCCTCAATGCACTTGGCAACAGACATTGGCGAGAGACCAAGTTGTGCCGACTATGGCCTAGACTAGACTATAATATCGACAGATAATAATGTTATGATAGATTATTATCTGTTACTCAATATGAGAAGGCCATTCAGTGATAGGCTCTGCTTTCTGCTCGTAAAATGGGTTAATCGTGGTTTTGTTAAACTTGACTCGCATCATTAGCCTTCTCTCAAAGATGAAAATTTACTGTTCTACTTTTACTTGTACATTAATTTTTCATCTTTGTCTGTGCGTTCAACAGACCTGTTTTTTAATTAATCTTTTGTACTATTTGTTAAAGTATTCTGAAAACTCTAGATTTAAATTACAGTCACAGGTAAAATCGTGCACGTGAATAGAAGTCGGTGAGAGTAGTTTATCTCAGATTTACGCGATAAATATCGATTACCATATCAATACACCGCGATAATGCAAATGATAAATGGTAGGTACCTTCCTTTCGTTTATGAAAATAATTTGAAATCGAATATTGATAAAGCAAAATGTTCAGTTTGTTTATTATACGATCTTAATGCTCGCAAGTTAACGAAATCGAACGATTCTATTACGCAAGAATCACAAATTACTTATATAAGTCGAGCTTGCGTAAAGGCACTTAGGAGCTCGTAAGTTACCTTTAAGTTCACGTATATTCTACTTTATACTGAGAAAGATCAAATCAATTAGACTCGATTTGCGCGTGACTGCCTGCAAGCTGTATACATTATCTTAATTATAACGGGAACACGTAACGGAAGACAATTTTAGAAAGCATATAGAATTAGGAAGTCACTCTTAGGAATAAATCAACGCTTAAATCAAAGATGAACAATGGAATTGTGTTGACCGACATACATCGAGCGTGAGGATCGAAAGAATAAACTCTTGTTATTAGGCGTCTAACGGACCGAAGTAAATTCGATAGTACGGCTATCAGAAAAAACAAATTCCAGATTAGATCTCATGAATCGATATTAACTAGTTCAGGTTTGAGAATGTGAGAAATTTACACCGTTATTTTACGTGTTCTTTGTGTATTTGATAACGAATGAAATTGTTATATATATTAAACACGGAAAATCTTTAACAAACAAAGTAAGGCCCGATGAAAAGTTCAAACATAGTCACTTTCTCCTTGTTAGAAAACAAACTTGCAAACAACATCAAGTAAAAGATAATCTCGCTACGGCTAATAATTTTATTTATAATCTCTGTAACTGATATCTATCGTTGTTTGTCGTAGTGGGAAATTCTGCAACGGAGCTATCATAAGGGCCTGAGGGCTAGAGAAAGTGGGCCTTTCACTTCGTTTG
The DNA here is from genome assembly GCF_012273895.1 of Zerene cesonia. Lineage (NCBI taxonomy): Eukaryota > Metazoa > Arthropoda > Insecta > Lepidoptera > Pieridae > Zerene > Zerene cesonia. The sequence continues at coordinate 4,304,800 of NC_052117.1, forward strand.
CCGTGTACACAGCTCTTATTTAAACAATCATATGCAATCATATTGGATTTATATAGTGTTAGATTCAATGTAATAAATTATTCTAATGTGAATGTTGAGAGCGCTATTGTGATACATGTGAATTTGTTATCTCTTTCCAGTTGTAAAAACTTCGCTTATCACACTATAGTCTAATCAAAGCTGACGTAAATTGATATGGTTTTACATAAATTTGTTTTATCGGTGTCATAATTGAAACGCATATAAAACGATTCTAAATCTTTCTTTTGTTATTAACAGATTTCTTTTTAGTTTTATTCATCAAAACTATCTTAATAAAAATATTTCAAAACTGTATTTCTTATGATATCTTTGGAAGTCTTTGTTGATATCGATTTTAAAATGTTTTTGAAGTCTATGTTGAAAAATTAAAATTCTTTTTATTGTGGATTTACAAATAGTAAATGTGTTTGCCCTCTCATTAGCTATTTTTAATTTTTTTTATAAATTGATGGAAATTTAAAATTACTTAAAGCTGGAACATTTATATTCCTTAAATCGGTGATGGTATTGAAGTGTTTTACATTTTTTAAACTTATAACATTTTCATTTAATACATAGCTGAAGAAAATTAAGTGTGTGATTTAGTTATGTTTTATTAGAATATAAATAAAGTGACACGAGTGGCTATTCTGAGAACTTCGCATACCGTAACATCTTGCGCTGTCTTTTGTCTAACTAGGGCACTAGGTACAGATGGCATTAATTGATAGCATCCTCGAGCTAAATCTATTGCATTTGCATAAGAATTATACAGCTTTTGAACTTCTTTGATCAGGGAAGTGTTGGTTTCAATTACAACTAAAACTTTTTGGATATAATTGTAAGCAAAGAAATAGCAAACAGTTTCAAATTATTATGTTTAGTTAATATCTATACTAATTTTATTCAGACAAGCTCTGAAATCAAATTTGTTTATAGAAATTGCAAAACCGGCAAGATTTAAGCGCACATTAAGTATCTGCTGACCAAATGAATACATAATAGTTTGTTGACATTCAGTGAATATGGAAATGTGACACCGCTAGCTGTCTCCATTTATGTCGCTGTACTTATTTGATAAATCCAACGAGATAGCGATCATAGCCAAAAGCCGGCCGGCGACAGACAGTAGCCGTATGTAGATTCAGTGGCTTCAGTAACCTCGCCAGATAGAACCCGTTTTGCACAGTATGATGAAGTTAACATCCATTATTCCTTTTGATGATCAGATCACCGGTTGCCGGACACTACACCGCTATACGCGTCACATTCATAACTATAACAGAAACATAAAAACAAATTCGTACACAACAAATCCATTGGCTCGCCACGAGGAGACACTAGGCGCGAATTGGTGTTCCATAGATTCGCGAACAGAAACAGTGCACGGTCAGTGCGTGTTTACACTTGGCGCGGCGCTTTTTCTAGGAAGCGTGGTATGCGAGGCAACCGCTAGCCTCCGTGGTTGACAGTCGACTGGCGTGAAGTGGCGCGTACTAAAGAAAGCTGCGTCGTAGTGGCTCGGCGGCGGGGCGCGGGGGGCGCACCTGCGGCGGGAGCGCCTCTGGCGACGCGGCGGAGCTTCCCGCTGAACTACGCAATAAACGCTCGATAAACTTTCTCATTAGGCGCGCCTAACCGTGTGACCGTAAGCTCGTTTCTGCGTGCACGTTTCAAAGCAATGCAGTGCGACAGCAAGCATGTAGGCAATTCACACTTGTCGGCCCGTCGCCCGGTGCGCTTTTGCGGGCCAAAAGTTTGCGAAGGTGACGTCGGCGTCGGCGCTTGCGCATTGCATGCGGGTATCGAATTCGGTTACGTTAATGTTAAAGCGATGAGTTTATGTTATACGTGCTATGTATCACAATATCACATTTATGTCTGGACTTAAACTTTTATTTTATTAATATGTGATCAGTACTTCATCATCACCATCATTAGCCCATATATGTTCCCACTGCTGGGACACATGCCTCCTATGAGGGTTCAGGCCATAATCCACCACGCTGGCCAAGTGCGTGTTGGCAGATGTCAAATGTCGTCGATATCAGTACTTAATTAACATTATTCAAATAAAATTGGCTATTTTAAAAAAAAACAATGGAAACAAAGGTAAAATTGTAATTAGGACAATACTTACCAGCTTTATCAAGAAACTTTTGAAAGTTAACTTAGTTCCAGTTTGTTAGTTGTTTTGATATAAAAACTTAAGATGACTCTTTTCATATTTGAGACTACTATTTACTAGTGGTATACAGTATGTTTAAGTACGAAACTTCAAATTACACAAAAGAGATAAGCTAAAGTTTTAATGTAGCTAAGACGAAGCTACAAAGCTTGTTAACACAAACAACATTTTTGTATCACTTGAATGCTATATCTATACCTACCTAAAATAAGAACAATACATACGTCTATGTACGTATGTGTAATAATTAAAATTCAATACTATTACATAATATTTTAGTACATTTTTTTTATGTCATACACTCACAATTATCTTAGTATATTTTTTTTTATGTCATAGCGGGCAACTGTGCTGGTGGTTCGCCTGATGGTAAGCGATCACTACCGCCCATGAACATTCGCAAAGGTTGGGCCTCTGCGAATGCGCTGCCCACTTTTTTGGGATAAGGGAAAAGGAATGGATTAACGACTGGAAAGAAGGAATGGACTAGGACGGGTGAGGAAAAGGAAACGGGCCTCCGGCTCCCCCACTCACCGCACGAAACACAGTGGCATGCCACTATTTCACGCCGGTTTTCTGTGGGGGTGTGGTACTTCCCCGGTGCGAGCTGGCCCAATTCGTGCCGAAGCGTGCTCGACTCCCACAATACATTAGTTGTTATTAGTGTTTAAGTGTAGATATGCTCGATGCTAGATATTTATTTAATGAAATAATTATTTTGTTATTTAAAAATTTAAGATGGAAGAATAATCTCCAAAAGCAAAAAAAAAAATATGCCATCTAAAAGCACTATTTAAAAATTATCTCATCTACAAACTCACAAATGGGGGCCTACAGGATATGTCAATTAAAAGTGAAATATTTCGTATTAATTAGTTGCCAGTTGGGACTTTAATTTTTTATACCAATTGAATCTTTCTTATAGTTTCCTCCTTTTTTATTAACAGAATAATAAGAATTATTAATTAAATTAACTGCAATGTGAATTAAAAAAGATAAAAAAGGTTTTTAAGAATGCAAAATTGTAAATATTCCAAACTTGTAACAAAAAACAATGCTAGAGCACTTAGTTGATAGGCTTACATCGTGATTCATTAGGCGTCCTAGGTATTACGTATACGATAAGCTTCTGATAACCTACATTTGTTTTCCCTTGCAAATAGTTCTTCGAATAGAGGACTTTATTGAACTGGTAATTCTATTAATAACTTGCAAAAAGGATCGTCGATTTCGCAATACAAAAATGTTAATTCTGTATTTGCTTTTATTTGCGTATTGCAATATGCATTGAGGTAAACAGAACCCTTATAATTTCGTTACGATCGTCTGTCGTAGTGCACAGCTATTAAGTAAATTACTCGTAAGATAAGTATATTATGCGTTAATAATATAATTTAATGAAAATCTATAATTAAAAAAGCTTCAAAGATGATATTGATTTATTAAGATTAACATACTACATAAGTGCGTAATTCCCTATGATATGTATATTTGTGTTTTTAAAATATTAATTGGAACTTTTGAAGTGCATATGTTGTCAAAATAACGCTATTAGCGGTCACTCATCTAAGGTTTTTTTTCTTATAAATATTTCAACGAATATACAAATCAGTCGTTTCCGAATTTCTGGTGACTGTTATATTATGTTGAATGTTATTTTTGCAATTTGAAAACATTTTCACGTTTATGTTGGCTCTGCATAAACTGTGTAATATAATTTATTTAAATTTATCTGATGTAAGCGTATGGTTAGTAAATGTTAATATTTTAATACCCTTAAGTATTGCAACTTAGAGTACATATTTTATTATAATTTAAATGGACTTTAAATTTAAACATATATGTTCTTGTATGATATATGATTTCTTTAAATAAAATGGTCACTATTTGTAAAGCAAAATTTACAAATGTATATATTACAAAACAAGCAGTGATGGCTCAGTGGTGAGCGCCTCGGGCTTCAAAATCGATAAGTCGGGGTTCGTAACCGGGCGAGCGTGCAGGAAATAAATTGATTTTTTAATTTATCTGCACATGTGGATAACACCACTGATTAAAACGGTGAAAGAAAACATCGTAAGGAAACGGCATGTCCAAGAATCAAAAGTTCGACGACATGTGATATCTGCCAATCTGCACTTGGCCAGCGTAGTGGATTATGGCCTGAACCCTCATAGGAGGCCTGTGTTCCAGCAGTGGGAACATATATATGGGCTGATGATGATGATGTTGATATATATTATTGAAACTGATTTCATTGTTGAAAATGATCCTACGTGTATTGGTTAAATATTAAAATAAAAAGTTGACAGAAAGTTAAAAAAGTAAACATATTTCAAAAACCAGTTTCTTTCCGTTACGACTCTCGAAATCTGACAAATGCTCGAAATTTGTTTAAGAATTCAATCTCGATTGGGAACTTCTGTTCGTGTTAATTAATTTAAAAATCGATGTAGATTTAATCTAACCTGATCCAAATCTAAGGGGTTTGCAATCGGAGCGTGTATACGGGTTCGTTTGTATTCGAGGCACGTTTCAAAGTCAATCGAGCGAGACAGGAGAATGTACAATAATTACGAAATAATTCAATAAATGTCTTTGAAGGCACATTTGTTTTATTCGGTATGTGAATGTTTAATAAAATCAATGGCCCTCGCCGCTGCTTAATAGGAGCAATACGTTTTTTGGAATCCCCCTTCATTGCCTTCTATGTGTTTTTGGTATTGAGAATGGGATTTTAATTGGTATAAAAGTTCGGGGAATGAGACCTTTTTAAAGGTATGAAAATGAAACAACATTTAAACTTTGTATGAATGGTTTTCGGTAACTCGGATTTTTTCTACATGCTGCGTTTTTTATTGTACCATTGAAATAGAAGGTAAATAAATAATGTAAAATGGATGCCTGTATAGAAATAGTTAGGTTATAGGCTGAGAGATCGTATCGTATCTTCTTAGCGTGTCGCTAACTAAGACAGGAGCAGGAGTCAAAGTTTTAAGTAACTAGAACTTATTTATTAGAAAAAACAGAGATAACGATACATAACTAAATTTTAAATAACGTCAGTAACAGTGTTTGAAACGAGTACAGTTACAATGAGATTTATAAAACATCTCATTGGTTTGATGTGTTTGGAATCAATATTACGATATTAATATATAGTCCAAGAAAATGGGTAGGGTAAATGCGAATTTGAGATTAAAACTTGAATTTTTGATATAATTTACTTTG
>NC_052117.1:4311239-4335615 GCF_012273895.1 Zerene cesonia
TCAAAGTAAATTATATCAAAAATTCAAGTTTTAATCTCAAATTCGCATTTACCCTACCCATTTTCTTGGACTAATACAATTATTTCATTAATCTTTGCTTATATCGTTGAAGACCACTATTCTTATAAAGAGGTTGCATTTCAGTCATTCACTCATAGGTGAATAACTGTTATTCATTTATAATTTTTTGTAGTTTCATTTCAATTGAGATGTGAAAACGGTAACAAAAGCGTCGGATACACCAATATCTGAGAAGGTCGCATTTTTGCCATGGGTTTGTCCAAAAGAAAAAAACGACGAGGATTTTATAGTATCCAGTAGTCCATAGTAAATAGTTTTTATATTTATCTAATATATAAAATTCTCGTGTCACAGTTTTCGTTGCCATACTCCTCCGAAACGGCTTGACCGATTTTGATGAAATTTTTTGTGCTTACTCGGTATCTATGAGAATCGGCCAACATCTATTTTTCATACCCCTAAATGATAAGAGTAAGGCAGAACAGCGTTTGCCGGGTGCAGCTAGTATAATATAATTCAACAACATTTATAGCGATTGTTCTTTATTATATTGTATTGTAGATAAGGTAGGTTAAATTATTATTTTTTTTATCCATATACGTAGTGTATAATATTGAGGAAAACGTAGGTATAATTTGTTTAGTTTTATCAAATAAAATAATTGATTTTGATTGAAAATTCCCAACGACATTCAGATAATAAAACAACAACAAATATAAAATGCAAATTTGGAGCATCGCTCTAATAGTTTATAAAAGTTAAAAAGCATTTCATCACATCGACTTGATCACTGAATTAACTATTTATAGCATAATCCAAGAAGTGAAAATGTAATAAAGTCAACAGGAATATAAAACAAGATCGCACGACCGCTTTCAGATTTCCGTTCCTTTAAACAATTGTGAAGCAAACGACATTTCCCGGGTAAAAAACCGACGAGCTACTAGTGAGCTAAACGTTGACTGTAAGCAACATAATTCTTGGTTTTTGTCCTCACAGAATTTAACGCTGACAGCTATGCGATGTACGACAAGCTAGTGTTCTAACGCTTTCATTACATATCTTACATCAAGTGGCAAGTGGGGTTGAGGCAGATTGGTTTGAATTGCCCTTTGAGCTGGCCCTGCATCACTATGCTATCTATTTGCTATGTCTATATAGTGTGCATGTGTATAACGTGTGTGCCCTTTGAATTTGTGGACAGAACGTAAAATTTAGAATGTAAATTGGTTTGCTCTTATTTGATCAATTTTGATGAATCCATCGATGCCACTGAACCTTGTTACACGTTACTTTTAAGTTGTTTTCGATATAATGTAGGAATAAATTAATGTACATAAATATACATAATACCAGCTCTATACTTTTATACGAAGATTTTTAATTAATTTGAATAAAATTAAACTTTGCTTTTGAAAAAAACATAACACAGAGTAACGATTAAACTCTTTTTTAGCAAGGTATATATCAAGCAAATCATTAAACAAGTATGAGATGTCTAGTTGAACAGTTAATACCTCCACAACGATGGGCAAACCCTTTTTAAGAACATAGCTTTCTCATAATCTCCATTGAAATATAACCCCTGTTTTTTTTATTTTTATCGTACTTTGTCAACTCTCAGTTGAGCATTGCTCGGGTAATTTAATTTATTTTCATTAGTTCTATCTTCTGGCATCAATTACATAATAAGCAATATTTTAGGCATGTGCTTAAATATGCATTTAATATAATTAATTTCAATATTAACCCGTGCAGTGTACGTACGGCATGAATTTTCATCAATTAAAAATAACAAAGAAATCAACAATTGCGTTCGGCTTCACATACTCTTCAAAAGTAATCAATGATACTTCAATGTTAATTCATACAATAAATGCATCAACTCATTAATAACCGGCATTCGAAACTATTATTCCAATAAATTACAAGTCCGAGCGATGTATGTATATTATTAAACACGTACATACACTCATTAACATTTTCCGTTCGCATTACGGAAACGCTGCTTGTTCGGAGCTAAACCGCGCGAAACAAATCTTCTTTTTATGAAAAATAAAAGTATAAAAACACAAAAGTTCCAGCCAGCTGCGCCCGAGCATCCTGTCGACGTCACTATACCTTGTTACGTCCATTGATTACAGCACTGTATAGTCATCCCTTGTGTTTAAACTGAGCTTTCTTGCCGTGAGAAAGAGACGACACTATTTAGCAATTGTTTCGATGAGATAATAACGGTAGTCGTCCTCAAGCGCCGTGTTCTTTGATAACGTATTTTGTTGGGACATTTTTGTTGATTTTTTTTAAACCCTTACAACACCGAGGCGCCCGAAACGGACAAAGAGTTGCCGATTGTCAATAAATCATTATGTTATGTCATTATGACTGGTTTCTCGGACCTCTGGCTTCATTATTACATCATTTACAAACATTGTTCTTAGAAGTGAGAGAACTGCGAAAATGTCTTGACAGGATAATAAGCACATGTACATGAGTATAAAGATAGTGTTTCCGGGTATTAATGTATAAAAAGGCACAATTTTAAGTTTTGCGTCCTGTAAAACATGTCTAAATTATTATTATACAATAAATCAAATTACAGTATGTATAATATTAGTTACTTCTTCAATAGTATTGAAGTCACCTAAAGTGTTTTTAAAAGTCACTTAATAAAATTAAGTTTTATGAGAAGATTATATTTTTTTAATATTATGATAACAACTGTCTCATATAAAATTTTATCAAAACCTTTTTTGTAAATTCAGAGTAAACAAAAACTCGAAGAAATGAAAACAAAAAGAAATGGGCTTTGTCTCTATATATTTTTCTAATGTAAAATTGAAACAATTATTGCATACAAGTTGCACATTCACAGTAGGATAATGAATGCACTTGGGCATTAGCACTTGAACAACAATAATATTGAGTACTTACCTATTTAACGTTTATTAAATGTTATGTCTTCATATTACACTATAATAAAAGATTTAGAGAAAGGCCGGAATCACTTAGTGTCGGCTTCTTATCAAGTATTGTTTACTGATAAAACACCAGCGGTTAAGGTCACCTTATCTGTTATGACATAAACTAACAAGAATTTCGATACAGTTTATGCGAATCGTACAAAAAATATTTTTTTTTTCAAAGTAATTTGGGTATGTTTTTCTTTTATTTATACATATTTAAATCTTAAGTGTTTGAATGGGTTATATTAGTCAAGATTAAAGTTTATTCAATAAAAATCATGATTATTTAACATTTATTACTTTAGTAGGATGTTTATAAAACTCCTTGTTTATAAGTTGAAATAAGCCTTGAAGTAAGATTTACTGTCTGTGTTTAATAATTGAGATCATCTAAAAACAAAAATGAATTACGTAAAAGAAAAACATAAGTGTGTCTGAAATGAAATGAATTGTAATATTCTGTTCAAAGCTAACAGCTCCGTTAAAAAAAAGATATTTCGTATTTGCGTATCGTCCCAAAAACCAAACTGTCTGCTATTTGATAATATATTTATATGTTTCCTCAAACGCCTTAACAAGTTAACAATATTTATTGCATTAGCGCTGACAACTCAATGGGAATAAGGAAGTTATTCGTATATCAAGGTTGAAAAATAATAAAACATTTCAAGCATGTATTGCGGTTTATGTCCGGTTCTGTTTTATGGATTTTTATTCATCTCATTGTACAGCTAGTATTGTTTATTTTATTATGTAGCCTTAAGAATATCTTTGGAGGTGAAATAAAAATATATTATAGCCGTTTAACTTAACCCAAAGCTTTTAAGGCCGCTTCTACGCAAACGTAATTCTTTTTTACGCACCGTAAATTAAGATTAAAAGAGTCTAAGGAAATGAAGAAATGTGTTATGTTTATCTATGCCTAAAGAAATGCTACGTATAGATATGATAGTTAATAATATGGCTTATATTAATTTTTATAGAGATCAAGGCGCATAAGTTTCATAAAATCTTCCTACGCTGTCGAGAATAAACATATGGAATTAAGAAGAACCTTCATCGTAAATTTATAAAACGTTATCGGACACATTGGATTTTAACAGTCAACATCTCGACGCATTATGAATGGGAATTTTATTTATGAATCGGGTCATATTTACCTCCAATTTTGCAAAAATGAAAACCATTTCCGCGTTGAATATTCGGCAGAATTTATTATAATCAGGATATAATCACTTAAGCTACAGGAAAATCAGTTGTTTTTCTGATTGCTATACGAATTTAATATTTTAATAATGGAAAACGTACAAATTTAATTCATTATAAACGATTATATATTACTGACAGAATGATTTTATTACAATAACATATTAACGATGTATAGTTGTTATAGGGGTATTTAAGTTCAATAGCTTATTACAAATTCGATTAATCTTTTTATTAATTGAAAAACTCAGCAACAACGCTCGTAATGAAAACACTTTTAAAACACTCGATGGGAATATCAATAGCGGTTTTAAAAACGTCGCCCAACGCCAAGAATAAAGCTTCAAAGTTTATCGGAGTAAAAACGATCGGAATTTGTTCACGATGCGGTAAGGTCACTGAGAAATTGATGTTTGAGAGGATTATAGCATGTTACAACGCGCAATCTGTTAATGCGGAAGCTCGACAAATCTCTGCCCTACGGGTTCCATAACATCTCGGGCACAAATGGTTTTATGCCGCTCGGAACCAGTTTAACGGTTACTTTAACCGTTATTGCGAAATCGTACGTCAAAAATGATTTTTGATCGCAAAAAATGAAAAGGCCGGATTGGATGTTGGTATTGGTGACGTACTCGATTGTTTTCTTATGGTAGGCATATAAAAACAACATTTATCTTTATTGTACTAGGTTATAAAGCTGTTTAGAAACTTATTAAGCTTTTATTAATAAGAGAAAGGCAATATTGATTTTGGAAAGGAAATAATGTATGTTCAAAAAAAGGCCAAAATAATGTTTTTATTTGTCCTAGAAAATACCGATCTCGAAATATATTCTTAACATTAATTTCACAATGACATCACGTGCAATTGAAATATAGCATAAGCGTGCAAATAATAAAAAGGAAAGTTCTCCAAGCGATGGTTCCTCAAGCAGTTAAACAGTGTCTTAGAATAGACGTTTAGTGTAATCAAAATACTTGTGTAGCTGCAGCGCTAGATTGGAGCGTATCTATTAGAGTAAACAGTGGGACTAGGGATTGATATGTCTGGTGAGTCAGTGCAATAGTCCCGTCTGAACAAAGCGGAACGTGTTTTTATTCCTCATTGTAGTCCACAAAGAGGTCTGACAATCGAGCATTCACTCGTTGATGTTTAGGGTTGACGAACACTTGGTATTTTTTCGCTGCGACAGTGAAGCAGTTTCAACTTTTTTCGCTGTCGTTGTTTCAATTTTTATTATCATAATATATTAAAGAGTTACAGGGACAATGGGTGAAGGGATCTTCACACTTGGTGACTCTAGGCAAAGAAAATAATCATGATTATTATATTATTATCAACGTTAAACAGGCAATGTCTTACTCTAAATTTTCATTGAGTATTTTGCACGGCTTCAACTTTAAAATATTCGTATATTTTTTTATTTAATTACACTTACTTGCTTATTATTTTTCTCTTATTGAACGGCTATCAAATTAAAATGGCCCTTGGACATCGATATTCACGCTCAAAACAAAAGTAGTAAATGCAGCTGACTCTGCTTTCAACCAAAGGTAACAGCAGCTCAGCTTTGTCTCTTGTCCATCCAATTTCCCCGACCCTTGTTACATTTTTTGTCCACCCTCATACAGCCCTAACGTATCTATCGAGATCCAGTGGAAACGTCACGTCGGCATTATAAAGAGCGAGCGGATTTCCGAATGCCTCTCAACTCGAAGGATCAAATTTTCACGTCATATTAAACGGGAAGCGCTTCTGGTTTGCATGAGATCATAATATTCGTTCATGTAATTTTTGAAATTGAGATTATTGAGTATCGACTGCTGTGGATTTCATATTCCGTTTATCGTATTACATTTGTTTCTGTTTGTTTTTTTATTTCAATTAATTTATATTATGATAATGTACTTACCACAGCCGGTTTCATGTATTAAAATTCACTTCATTTCCCTTACCTGCAACAAACAATAAATTATTAAAAATCGAACAGCAAGAGAGAATTAAGCCAAAGCATTTAGACAACTTTGGATTTGTTAACGTTGTAAAAAATAATGCACGCTATTGAACATAATTGAACTAATTAAAACTAAAAAAAAACTATTTTAGAGTCAAAGTTTCTATATTAACACATCTTACTTTTATTGAGTGAATAATTTTATTACTATCTTATGTAAAAACTTAAAAGAAGCGAGAAGACATGTACACATCAAATATAAAAAAAAAAACTTTTCAAACTCAATGAAAATTAAAACGTATCAAATCGGTCATATAATAGAAATTAATTGATAAATGACTCGTTGACTTGTAACATATTTACTTCCGCCCGAGGAGCTACATAACTGCTCCGAAATCTTAAACAAGTATCGGTTTAGAAAGTAGGCTCTGTATTAGTCATAAAATGTAATATCGTAGTTAAAAGCATTTGCGTTTTGTTGTTAATTGGTACCTATAACTCTTGACTTGTACTATCTACAAGTCAACGTTGCTCAAAGTAAGACTTGGATCTTGTGATTGTACTTTAGAAACTTTAATATCAGGGAAATATAAACCGTTCTGATTTATGAGGGTATTGGCAGTGATTTTACTGTAGTTTTAATTGAAAATCTAACCTTAGAGCTCATAATTCTGTCATAAATCAGTCAAAATGAATAACGTATTACTCAATTTTAAATCTTTTTAATCAAGTACATCCGTATAGAAATTATTTTTAATATTTTTTATCATTATTTCCTTTATCTCTAATCTATAATCTAGTAAATTTCACACAGAGCGGTTTTGATAAATCTATGAATAAATAATATGTACTGTCTATTAACAATTTTATTTTTATTCAGCGCTCAATGAAAAATTGGGTATCGATATGCTTGCTTCTGACCTTCGTCCACAACGAGTCAACGAGGCCTCTAAGCACTCCATTGAAGTCAATCTCTTCTATTGTTATTAATTATATATCACCCCGTTAATTAGAACTGGCTACATTATGCATGTATAGTTATAGAAGGATGACCCATGTAAGGAAATAAAAATAAGTGAAACAAAATTTGGGGTATAAATCAATCATAGCCGTTCATGTGTACGTGATGGAAAATGGGTTTAATGCATCGTAAAAACTAATATGAAAGATTCCATTTTCATTGGGAGTTATATCATCAATATGCCAATTGAAATTATCATTTCAATTGAATCCCAATTTACGCATTTGGCTCATTATTGCCAGCTATTGTTCGAAGTCTAGGTGAAATTCAAAATGTTTCACATTAACATTAAGAACCGCATAATTCATACTAGATGTAAACAAAATTTGTGTTGGTTTTTTAACACTTCTTTCTTATAAAGAAGTATAGACAATAAGTTTTTACATGAAGTTCGTATGTTTAAATGACATCAATGTTAATTTATTCACTTCATATGCATAAACAAACTGAGTCCGCCAATATATTAATGGGAAAATTAGAAATTTAACGCGGAATAAAGATATTCAGCGCTGAGCAAAGTCGAAGACACGTGCGTCGAATAAACTATCTAGTATCTGCTCATTGCAGAATATTAAAGTTTTCTAAAGGTAAAAGCGAATTAATTAATTTCTCTTGTCACTAATTGAACAATGCACATACGAATGTAATATTCATTATATTGAATGTATTAACATGTGATGAAAATAAAAGTAAAACATAGAACTGTTGTGTAGATGGATTGTATAGCTATATAATTCTCGCAAATAAACAGTAATTCAGTTGTTTATATGCGGTACTGATCCGTTTACATTAAGACGTCGTTCGGTATAATTCGTAGAATATATTATTTTACATTCCAAGTATTAGACCAACGCGGCTTTATCAAAGAATCCATGAATAGATAAAGATATCGAATATCTATCGAAAACATTTGTTTGTTACGAGGAGCCTTTTCATATTAATAATACAGGCTTTATATGTAAATGTTGGTCCTTTAAAATTTAAGGAGTAAAAATTAAATGCTCTTATAAGAATTGCTACAATATGTAATGTATTCATAATTTTATATAAGGCATATTCTCAAATTGGTGTAACAAATCCAATCACATAATACGATAACTTATAACCTGTTCCTTTGCGGTTATCTTTTGCAAGTTTTTATAATAGGCAAACTTTAATAAAAATTTTAATGTTTTCTCAATCCTTCGTAAATTGCACAATAATATTCATTAACTTTGTATAATGATGAAAATTCTGATAAATAGATTAACACATATACATAAAATAGGATAAACTATTTACTACCATTGCTTTTTATCATGTAGGTATACATAATAAAAAGTTAATGGCATTAAAAATCTATATTGTTAATGTTTATGTCGGTTTTGAAATTTTTAAGGACGAAACAACATTCGATTACCATTCCAAAAACTGGAAACTTCACAAAATTTTTTGCATGTCATCCTTTTTAAACAACAAATTAATAAGATAAGATGACTTACGCAAAATAACGTTTTAGCAGATTACTTTAAAAGTCTAGTTTAGAGTAAGATTCGTTTATTTGATGACATGAAGACACAGACTTGCGTTGCATTACATTTCATTACGTGACGGATTCGCATTTTCGCCTGTATCTTTTTTTAATTTATTATTTTTAAATTCTACATATATCTTTTTGTATTCTATCTATTCTAATAAACTACTTAGTTCCCGGTATACATTTACCCCAATATATTCCATTGAAATCCCTTAAGCCATACACCAGATCAGTGATCAGTTATGCAGCTAATATCTGCATGCACGTATCAACGCATTCTGTTCTAGGTATTAATTATGACACATAGTTGAATTATGCACTGATGTAGCTGTAGATTGTTATAGCGTGTCGGCGACATGCCGTCTTAGTGGTTTGTGTACTTAGCTTGCAAACCGGTCCACGTTGTTAATAATGCAAAATAAATGTACATTGGTTATATTAATTATCACTTCCACGTTGTTATGCGACAGATAAATATTAAATGAAGATATTATATGCGAACCTGTAATGTTGAATTTAGAAAGTTGATTTATAATGTGTCTGGTAGCAGAAAATGGTTCAGGTGCCCGTGTAAATATTATCAATGCGATAGAAATTATCTGTGTCTGTCTGTTTATGATTAGTACCTCCGAAAATCTAACGCTTGAAGGGGGTAAATATGAGATGAATTAAATATGGAGTGGTTTTAATTCATTAGCATAACAAAATTTTGTAAACGTAGATAAAAATGTTAAAATGAAAAAACATAAGTGAAGGTAAATATTAATAACATCTGGGATAAGCACAAAAACCCTTTGTAACCAATCCCAAATTGGCACTCACTATAGCCACATTTAGTCACGATAACTCAGTGTTATTTATTTCGAAACAAAAGCAACTAATTTCGTCACTCACCAAAATGGCGCGATGACTTTAAAAAAGGTCTAAAATGGGAATTCAACGCAATTACGAAGGGCAGTAAATGAGCAAGCGATGAGTGTTTCGTTTTTACGTGACTCAGTCCCATACATTTGACGTGACAATCGACGATTTGTTACTCTAAGAATAGATTTTGGCTTGGTACTAGACGCTATGAACTTCAGACTTGTTCCAATTGTTTATTTTGTAATTGGGTATCGTATTTTTAATCGTCTTTACTTAATTGCCTACTGTGCATTTTATTACCCTTTAAAAGTTTATAAATAAACAGGATTGATTGAAATAGCCTCTTCACTTTACTTTTTGTTGCTTATTATTTTTCTAATTATAGGTGTTCATTTTCTGGAAACAGAAAGGGAACAAATGCTTGTTTGAGTACAACGCATTTATAATGAATACTTCACGCTTATGACGTTCCAATAACTAATAAAAACATGCGATTCAGATTATAAGTTCCAAAAATCATGTACGAAAAGCAGCGTATTGGGCTATTAAAATATTTATAATCCTATTTGTAAACCTTATTCGATACTGGACTATATAAACATCGATATGCAATAAAAATCGCTTACGTCACTGGCATCATCTGCTAGTTAGACTCAAGGACTATTTAAAATACTTATTTCGTTTGGTCGCTCGTAAAACGTGTCATCGTATCTTATAGCCAAATTATTATCTACCAACGAAGTGATGACTAATGACAGATTTTAAAGCGACACCGATTATTTATTATTCCATCGCGACAGGTAATTATGTAGTGCAGTACGAATAATTTATAGATAACGAACGAGGCTTGTGGACGCATCTGGATTTTTTTTATTAAAAGTTTTCATAACATTGAAAAAAAAAAACGGACTCATTTCAATAAGTCTTTGATAATTAATTAATGCTTTTCGCACATAGATTTCATTAACCAGTTTATACTGTATGATGTCTTTTTCCTAAACTGGAATAATAAGATAAGATGCTCAGGTATGTTTTGAATTTAATAAACTATATTTCACATGTCGAGCCAACAATATTGGATATAATAAAAAACATAATGCTAAACTATTCAAAGTTAACATATATCTTGTACATATACATTGCATGTAAATGTTATAATAATAGAGGCTATTTGGATTTCCTTTTTTTACGGTCTTATTTTCAAATTAGTATTAAACTCGCTGCGCCCCGCAGCTTCGCCCGCGTAACTCTGTATCCCGTAGGAATATCGGGATAAAAAGTTGTCTGTGTGTTATTCCAGTTGTCCAGCTATCTACGTACCAACTTTCTTTGCAATCGGTTCATTAGTTTTTGCGTGAAAGAGTAACAAACATACACACACACATCCATCCTCACAAACTTTCGCATTTATAATATAAGTAGGATAGGATTAAATATACTAATAACATGCTTTGTAGTATTTTTAGTTAATATCTAAAACAGAAATGGCTAATTAATTACATTGAAATGCATTCAAGCTTTGTTACGGTTTGCCAATACAAAATTAACAAGAAAGCATTGAATTACTTACTAGTAAATAGATAGTTATCTTATACGAGCGCGTGTACCGCATGGAGAGAAAAATAAAACGCTGTAGAACATAATAGCAGTTTTAAATAATGCGCTTTTTAAATTAATTAGTTTATCTTATAAATGTACATATACACGCGTATAAATATATACAATATATATATATATATATATAGGCGTTATAAATGAAAATTCAAAATAAAGTAAATACATAACTAATATGTTTATATGAATGTAATCTTTTAAACTTATAGTTATTTTCTTAAATGTTCTAAAAAGGAAAATATTTGGTAACATTATTGATCGATAAATGATGGAATATATTTTAATCTGTTTGATTCATGTTATCAGTTGTTGTGTTATCAGTTCTGCACGGGTGTGGATGAATTTAGACCTATTAATATCTCGTATATGTGATGAAAAGAATAATTAATTATCTTAAAATTTAATCAGGAAGGAAAATATTCTCAGCGTATCATAATGACTTGGCATAATTTAATGTAAGTATGTATATATTATTTCCTACTCACCTAGTCTAAATATACGCATTATTAAAACCGATGAATCGTATATAATTTGAATCACTTAACAAGTAAAAATTTGAATACATATACATATATACGTATTATTACGATTCATCACTTTAAACAAGATTTATCTTCAAAATGCGCATCATTTTAGAAAAGCGAGGCTAGAGAAGTTCCGATAAGGCTGACCTTAGTTGACGAATAGTATACTCACATGTATGTTTGACAACTCAATGGGACAGCTATTGTGAGATAAGCTTTATCTTATCTGCTTTAATACAAAGGGCCGACGGTTCTTGTCAATTATTATCCGCTCGTTAAATAATGAATGCACACTCGGAATAAGTTTATCATTCACGATCTACAAGACTGAGAGTAAATAGTTGATAGCTTTATGTTTACCACATTTTGTTAACTCATTTAGGGGCATTGTAAAAGAGTTTTGTATGAAAATGTTGTTAATTAAATATTAATATACGTACTGCTCCATTTTCTGTTGGTTCTTTGTTGCTTGTTAACTCTTTCGGAAGCTATTAATTTTCAAGTAAAGTTATAGAATTAACGGATAAAAACGAGTCCAGTTTATTTAAGTCTTTGCCCAATTTATCAGCTAGAACAAAACTATCAAGTCGATGTTTTAATTTAATCAAGTTACCAAATTGAAACGTCCACTAATTGCCTTTAACCGCGAGTGAAATGTAACAAAAAACAACAACAAACAGATGGAATGAGTGTGAGGGGATGAGCTGAGTTTTAATACAGCGATCGCTACGGCCGGATGCTTTTTAATTTAGCTTTCTATGTATAATTAAAAGTTATGGAGGCAACTCTGGTCAGTTTTGAAACAACAATAGGTTTTTTCTTACGTGAAACGGCAAGATAAAAGGCATAAATTCAAATATAAGCTTTTATTTGTAACTACAGTTATTTATTTAAACATTTAGCGGTAGTAATTGTGTGCCCACTGTTGCTGAAATTGTGTTTGTGAATTGATAGCAGTCCGAACTGATACATAGCGCGAAATTTATTTATTATTCATATGTGGACTTTGAATTGAAATAATATGCCTGACTTTATTGGACTAATTGCACATTGATCATTGTTGTCCGAGTAGTCAAACAAGTTTTTAGTTTGGGAATTATTTAGAAATTCTATATAATACGAATATATTTCTGTAAAACTTGCATTATATATATTCTATCCTTACAGATCTATCCGTAAATTAACAAAAGATAAAAAAAATACATCGTCACTTTAGTTTATTATTAAATATCTACTCTACTTTTCTCTCTCTTCCGACTACCGTATCCACCCAATGCCAGTAAGCATACATTATTACAAACATTAATATATTAGATAAAAAAAAACACGGGGCAAATAAATTATTTTTTATATTTCAATAAATATTGTAAGCATGCTGCTTAATGATAGTGTCTGAAAAGTGACAATTTCTCTTTCAAAGGCCATAATAATTATGCAGGAGACAGACAGATGGATCGTAACTTATAAAAGATTCCCTATGTGTGTACAACAATGGTACAAAAAGCGATGTCCTCCATAACTTTACCTAGATAAAATGTTGAATATTATCTATTAGTGGTTTGTAAAAGAAAATTATTATTTAAATATAATAAAAAAAGATTTTTTATATTTTTAGTAGTGAAACTTTATTAAAATATGGAATACACATAGAATTAAGTTTTATGTTACCTATATTGTTTATTGTTACATATTCCGTGTATATAAATTGATATGATAAATAAAATATGCCCAAATAAAACTAATTAATGCTGACTTGTAGATACGTCTATCAAACATTTAATTAACATAGGCGAGAATTTGTTGATTTAATAACGTTCAAATAGCCTTAAATAATTATTCCAACTCAGTTCGGAACCGTATACAAAAGGGTTCATTTTGTAGAAACCAATACGTATCACGACCTTAGTGAATTATTAACTGGGAAAGTTTCAAAGCTGTTTTCCTTTAACTAATAAACGTCCAGATTTCCTTTCTCCTCATTTTAAGTACGTTCTAAATAACTTTACCTTAATTTTCTTCCAGCCATTTTCTCGCTCGACTCTCCTGGTACTAAATTTTCTTGGTCAAACTAAATAAGATGCTGAGATCTTCTTTATAGACACTATAAGAGAATGCTTCGCAAATATTAAGTTACGGTGTAATTGAAACGTCTTCAAAGGAATTTTATTAACCATCCAAATTAAACAGTAATTAAATTAAAAGTTTGATGCTCTAAATAAAAGATAAACTCTCATTATTGGCTTTACATCTTACATTTTATTTCTATAGTAGAATAGTTAATACGGATAAATTTTTCACACTTCTTTATTTAATGTATGTTATATTTATTATGGTAACTCGAGAATTTGAGATCATAATTTGACTCGAATTAGTCATAAACTATACTATTACTATTATGTCATTATCATCGAAGGTTCCGCCCCTATTACCTATCTACCCACTTACACTTACTGTTCACACTTCATACTCTACTCAACCCCACAGCACTTACTCAATTATTTTAACAATTTTCATGGACAAAATTTGCAGCAAACACCTCCACTTTTCGTCCCTACGGGTATAAAACACTTCACACCCAGTAAATAGCTCATAAATAAATATAAAAATGTCATAAATCGGTAGTAAACGCGTCGAGAAGGCGGTAATCTTAAAATCAGGGCGGTGTCAGAAAATTGAAAGGAGAAAGCGCGCGAAGCAGATCGCTTTCGATAAATAAATAATGCTTAAACATGGCTACTGATAGTGGTGTCTTTGTACTGTCAATTCGGTCACGTGATATAATTCGACTGCTTGGTAAGGCGAATATTATTCTAACTGTACGCTACTCTAAGTTCTATTTATAATCAGAAGGGCTATGATGGGGTATTTGGTAGCGCAAGTAAATTATTTTCAATACAATCTATTCCTGAAGAGTATGTTACTCATTGTGTATAAATTATAAAAACCTATATAAGAAGATTGGTTTTCCTGTTAACTTGAATTTCGTTTGTCGGAGGATCGCTTATATCGTTTGTAAATTTTCAGAACCATTTTTAATACGCCTTAATAAATCATAAAAGGATATGGAATTTAATAACACTTTACACAAATTGTTATAAATGTGAAAGTATGTTTGTTTGGATGTTTGTCCGTCAATCACGCTGAAACTGATTCTCATGAAATTTGGTATACGGACAGGGTATAAGCCGACTTGGGATAGGATACTTTTTATCCCTATTAAATGCATCCTTGGGATATAAAACAGGAAACTTGATGTCCGGGCGGAGCCGGGACTACCGTCTAGTGGCCGATAATTGAGACAATCTTCAGAGTTACACGCGGACAACTACGTTATTTAACTGATAGAGACATTATACATCGGGAGTTTTTTTAATGTTCGTCGATCTTTCTCGTTCATTCGTCAGTCATCTACACTAATATTATAAAGAGGAAAAATTTGTATTTTTGTTTGTTTGTTTGTAATGGATAAACTCGAAAACTATTGGACCGATTTTAAAAGTATTTCACCATTAGAAAGCTGCAACTTCTCTGAGTGTAGGCTATATCTATACCACGGGCGAAGCCGGGGCGTACTGCTACTGTTTCAAATTGTTACAATTTTTTTGCAAAATATTTTTAAGAAAATCTAACAAATGGAAAGATTCATTTTAAACCAACAGGATAGTGATTACTCCACCAACAATGAATAGATTTCGATTGTTTCTTATATTATTTACATCTGCATTGATTCTGGACTTTTTAAAAAAGAAATAGCACAATATTGACGAACAATATTGTTGGTCTGAGTTTCTATTTTAAATTTTTTGGAGCAGTTAGTTATATGAAATAACTAGCTGCGCTCCGCGGTTTCACCCGCTTAAGCCCGCTTAAGTCCAAATCCCGTAGGAATATCGGGATAAAAGTTGCCTATATGTTATTCTAGTTGTCCAACTGTCTACGCATCAAATTTCATTGCAATTGGTTCAGTAGTTTTTGCGTGATAGAGCAACAAACACACACACATCCTTACAAACTTTCGCATTTATAATATTAGTAGGAAGAAATAAATTAAAGATAGCCCTACATATTACGTGTATTTTACGTATAGTCAGGTAAATAGAGTTAGAAGTCAAATAAGTTTAAAACAAATGCCAAGGTAAGGCAACACCAGCTTGGATTCTCAGCAACGAGTTTTGATTTAAGCTCGTTGAAATTTTTATCAGACTTCCACGACCGAATTTTACTTTAGTTTAATGCCAAAGACTTGTTTGTGAAATGAGGAATGCTTTAAGTGAAACGATAAGAGAATGTTAACTCTTTTTCACTGAAGATTGCTTTTTAACATATAGTTCAGTTTATTATTATATAAAGGTTATCTGTTCTAATCGCATTTGATGCACGTTTGTTTACAATTACAATAAACGTTTGTTTACGTTTTTAAGTGTTATGTATTTATTTATACAATATGGCTAATATGTATTGGAGCACATGTATCATATGATTAACAAATTGAATATTAAACCCACTTCAAATTCCTTGGTTCATATGATATGGGTACATTACATGCATGACATGAATTTTTTTAAATGTCGAGATTAATGGAAAATATCTTTTTTAGAAATGATAAACCAGCTAAACTGAATCGCATACATTGTACCTGCACTGTAAGATTTTCTAAAGACGGTATTCGCTAGGCTTTTTAAATACTTATTTCTATTATGAGCCTTAAATTTTAAAGCCACTCGCATAGTCCCAAGAAATCGGAACGTGGTACAAACTCCGACGCGTAGCTATTCATACGATATAAAAGTTTAAGTTTTGGCGGCAACGTAACTGCATTGCGCCAGTTAGTTAATTTTAAAGCACTTTAACTCGTTCCTTATATCAGAAACCTGAAGATACGGGCGAAAAGGAATCGAGGATTTTCTACTGGATCAATTTGCTGTGAAAATCTCTGCACAATTCGAGGTGACTTGTACGTAGGATATAAGCTTTTGGGAGAAGACTTGTACTTAAAAATGGAGTCGCTTTGAACATATTGTACAAAATATTTGTAACACTTAATTGGAAATAAGGAAAATAGATAGAAAAGAGAAGAGAAATAGAGAAATATAGAGCTTAGATTAAGAGAATATTAAATAATTTTATATATATTAATTCATCTGATGGTTTTTTAATAATTTTGTAGATAAATGTAATTAAAATAAATAATACCTTCTCTTCTCTTCCTCATATCCATAACATCATTGCCATATAAAGCATTGTATAAAACTTTATCGACATAGGCCAAGGAAAATGTTAATTAGGTATTAATTTCACGACTTCCTCACCCTTAAGAAGTTTAGAATTTAGATTAGTGAAGTGGTCGCGCGCCAGAAGTTCGCTGGAAACTTTACAAGTTTCAACGTTAATTTTCTGAAGGTTTTATATCGCTAAAATGTTTTAAAAGTCACTTAATTCCATTAGTTTGGTTTGTCATTTTGTTGGTTGTTTAACTAGTTGTTTAACAATATTTTAACGAAGTACACGTAAAGTATGAACCTAAAGAAATAAGTGCATAAGTAGTGAAAACGAACAGAAGAGGTCACAGATAAGGCACGATCCTGGCATTGGAACTATAATAGCCATTTTTTCTGTTTTACGTTTCCTTCATGTTGTTGTATTGATTGAATTAATTCTTATACAACACGGTTTCTTTGCTTGTATATTTGCACGTTATAGAATATGTTAATTTTTAACATAATATTAACTTCTAATTAGCTGAAAATGCATGTGTCATTAAGTATTAATAAAAATTTGTGTTTATTTTAATCACAGTTTATTTCTATTAAAATACGTCTTCAAGCTTTTTACATACATTTTTAATCACAGTTTATTTCTATTAATACAACATGAGCCGTATCATATTCCATACATTCTTGTGTCACTCACAAAAATAAACAATAAAATATTTTCCAGTCAAACACCACTTACCTTAAAAACTTCCCAGTAGTCAGAGGGAATTAATGTGAATTTAAAAACCGAAACAACGCTTGCGTCATGTAAATGAGTCCTTTTTGTTCAGTGAAGTGCAAGGTAGAAGTAAAATTGCATAATTCACGTCGTTTGCACGGAAACTTTTATTTGCTCGTAATATATATTATATCATTATATGAAACCAGTTATATTAACGTTCATTTCCGAACGACATGCCTAAAAAAAACAAAATTAACTGAGATACTTATAGTTATTAAAGTAAGCACCTTTACATTGAATAAATTTTATATTCTTTTACTGCACACCAAGGTCTGTTCCACATAATAAATCTAGTAACTATATTCATTCCATTGGAATCTGAGAGATAGAATATGGAGAACACTTTTCTTTGCGACTATTTACAATGCCACTGTGTAATATCCGCTGCGCAGTGGGCCAATCTCAATTTAATTTTAAATACCATAATACGAAAGCAATATAATTATTATCGGTCTATAAATAAAAAGTTACTTGTTTTAAATCTTAGTATCGTTAGTATAGAGTTATTCAGTGTTTGGTTCATCTTGTAAATAAAATTTTAACACAAGATAAACTTAATTTATATTTCAACCAGCTCTCTAATATCTTCATCTGTCAACGTGGCGAATAAACCGCTTAGATAACAACGTATTTATTTAAACACTTAAGGATACTAAACGTATTTTACTCGATATCAAGACCTTATTTGCGGTAATACTTGTAAAGTTTATAGTTGCAATATAATATTATGATCTCACTAAGTTTTATAAGAGCAATCGGTGCAAATAAGGCAATAAACACAATATTGTATTAGATTGAATGAATACGTGGAATCTGAACGTTAATTAAACAATGTTTGGTGATATATTAAAAGCAATGAGGAAACGAATCAAGTTATATAGCCTCGCATTTCGGCAGAATTCCAAGAAAGTTGCTTGTGATTCCCCAACTCGGTAGCTCTAAACTTATCAAAGTGATTTGGCAGACTTGTATTCAAACTCTTTCAAGACGTTTAAACTGAACGTCCCAACGAATCAAGTGTAATGTAACAAGATTTATTTTTTGCAACGACACGTTCCAAAAACAATTATGCAAGTAATAAACATGTCCTCACTCCTCAGACCAGTTTAATGCTTTACTAACTAATTTGGCATGCGCTGGGAATCTGCTTGAATACATTTAGCGTATATTCAAACCGCTGTTGATTTATGAGCTGGGACTGTTTTAGCGTATAAAAATAGTAGTACATTTAAAGTTACTGCCACAGTAATACTGGTGCAGTTAAGGCGCAGTTAACAATGATTTCGAGTGCATATTGCGACGTTTACAGTAACAAAAGCTTAACAGAAATGCGATAAGTGTACGGTAAAATGAAACCCGCTATAAATATGGGATATAATCTAAGTACATTTTACTGTTTGTGCTAATATAAGCTATTTAAGTTTCTAAAAAGGCATTTTTTAAAAATAAGGTGTTTATTACACTTCAGTTAGTTGTTACAAGCTATAGTTTACAAGATCTAATCACATTTAATGTTATTTAAGTGGACAAGATAAAACGATAAAAATGTTATTTAAAAGATTGAGTAATAAATCTATAAAACTTAAAGTAGAGACCATAAAATACTGATAGTGAAGTTATAGAAGATTATCATAGTTTTAACGTTATCGATAATGTTACAACAACTTTCAAAGTCAATATCTTCCCTGGGTTGATAAAGTGACTGAGTCGCTGTGTTTGCATTTTTATTTACCGTCTCCGAGCACTTTCTAGAATTTAACTTTTGTTTACATATTAATAAAATGAAATTGGACCCTAAATACGATTAAACTATAAATAAATTAATATATACATAATAAATCAAGATACTCAAGAAGCGTTATTTAATTCAATAAAATGTATGTTTAAAAATATATTATTAATACATGTTAAAAATATTTAATTATTATTTTACTTTTTACACACATATTTCTAATTTGTTTGTTTAAATTTTTTTAGTAAAAGTTTTCGTAATGACGAGAAAACAAGCAATAAAATGTTACAGATATGTGAAATTGAATCGTTCGAGCTTAGGTACAAATCATATGTTTTGTCTGCACTTAATAGTAACTATGGTATTATTGCGCATTGTAGACACAGGCTCCTGAAAGATAGTTGATACTATCTTGGGAGGCTGAGGTCATTTAAAATTGAAAACGATTATGTTTAAATAAACAATTTATTGATTTCATGATTAATTTGGAAATTAAGCTCTTTTTAAGGGATTTTAAACGCGATTTATTCATTATATTAATAACCCGACGTTTCGAACACTACAGCGAGCGTTACGGGGAGACTAATAAAACGTCGGGTTAATAATATAATGAATAAATCGCGTTTAAAATCCCTTAAAAAGAGCTTAATTTCTAAATGTTATTATTGCGTAAAATCAAACACAAGAAAATTCATGATTAATATTAATTTCGTATCAGTATTTTACTAATAGTATTAGTCTATTCTCATTTATTTATTCAATCTATTATTATTTAACAATTGTACCTTATCTTTGTACCAATTAATTAAACAAATACCTCATAAGAAACTCGTATTGACATTCAGGTTTAAGCATCAGAGAGATAGCATTCCAACCATTGGAACCGAAAGTATAAAGGGTTTTATCCATCCTCAGCTTATTAGTAAAGAGCAAAAAAATGTGCGGCATCCCTGCCTTTGAAATAGAATCACGAGATTTTTTCTGCTTATTGTTATATTTATTGCTGCAGGGTTTCTCCCGCGTTTATCATTAAACACTGGTTATTTCACTCGTAGCAAAACATTTATTGTAAAGAAAACAATATGAAGACATATGATCATTATTTCACGTTAAAAGTGGTAATGAAAAACATATGAAGCTTAGAAATAAACAATGATCATCATGTTTACCATTGCTCAAGACGTGACGAGATATTTTACGGCCAATATCCGTATGTATCAGCATCGTATTTTAAAGCTTATTCAGTTTGCATAAAATACTTTTTGCCGTAGCATTTCAATCTAAATGGATACTGCGTTTAGGCAGTATGACACCAGTTATGCTCTCAAGGAATTTCTATCCTGTGATAGCTAAACGATGTCCCGACAAGGAAAACGATTCTCTATTGCCAAGATAAATATAACAACAATTGAGAGTAAGCGTCGGTCTCGAACTATTTTTAGATTTCCCCGTGTTGGGTGCGAATATTATTCTGTATCCGTCGAGACGTATTTATATATATATCGGCATTGCAATGGATAGAGCAATTTATATGAGCACATCCGTATATAAAAGCGTGTTTATCGCTGCAATTATGTAACGCAGTATCTGCCATTTAGTCTGATATTGCACTTCCTGTGCATTTATGTCAATTACGTTTTTGTTAATTCTTTTAAAATTAGTCAAGCATTTCTTATATTTAGTTCAACATTGAAGTAAGATCTTATTATCCTGTGGTGAGGCTCTGAATAGCATGGTAGGTGTATGAGGTTTTTTATTTTCTCCTGATTTATATTGTAAATTAATTATTGAATAAAAAATAAATATTCCGTAAATAAAAGGGTAAATATATGGCAAAATATTTTTATACGAATGCAGTTTTAAAATACATTTTAATATCGTCACCCAAAAATAAGTGATTGGATTATGAGCAAAACTAACCATACAAAAATTACGTTTCATATCATATGAATCACGCAATCTACATTTTATTTATCCAGTTCTAACCAACCCGATTTAGGCTTAATATAGGTACTTGTAACACAGTTAACATAATACTATACGTAGTAGTATTAAAGACGGACCAAGCGGCTAGTTTTTATATAATTTATACATGCTTAGTAATGCAGTAATGAAACAGATTTAGGTGTAAATACATATGATATGTGATGGTTTAAAATATATGTAATTCTCAGTTCCTGTTAAAGCACTATTTTAATTACACTTACACGCATTGCTTCTCACAGTCTGTTGAGCGTCAGTTACTGAATTGTTAATGGAAAGCAAGGATTTAAAATAAATATATCATGAATTTGTTTTAAAAGCGTGTGGTAGAATTGTATGATTATTTTGTGATTAAAGAAACATAGTTTAAACCGAAACATGTTTTTGTATTTTAAAGAAAATTTCACACATTAAATGTCAAAGATGTAAAATAAATTCCACGGCAACAGATAGTTCTATAGCAACATAAATTAATGGTGTTATCAAAGGCATAATTTAAAAGATCCTTTCTACAATTATCAGGATGGCGCTTAAAGGATAATGGTAGGACGCCGAAAACAAAACGTAATTCAATCTCGTGGCAATGACATTTATATAAAGGGAAAGTAATTACGATTTGTTGGCAAGATAAAGAAATTATTGCAGGGGACAGAGAGAGCTGTAAAGTTGACTACATAATACAGACGGTTATACAAGACCGCTCATTAGCCACTTTGTTTATCTAATTATGTATTGCACGAGTTTC
Source organism: Zerene cesonia (assembly GCF_012273895.1). Taxonomy (NCBI): domain Eukaryota; kingdom Metazoa; phylum Arthropoda; class Insecta; order Lepidoptera; family Pieridae; genus Zerene; species Zerene cesonia. The sequence goes on from NC_052117.1 coordinate 4,333,383, forward strand.
TACATAAACACTTATTCGTATAGCAATTAAGATTTGGATTTGTTCGGCTTATGGAAATATTTAAGCGGTGTTTGATACGGACATCTCAGAGTCTAAGTTGAGACGCGTTTTTTTATTATATAAACCCTGAACAAATTTCTATTACAGAGTAATTATGCTCGTATGTATATTGACTAATTCGCTAGTAGTTAAATTTTGCGTATTTAAATAAACAAGGAAAATACATGACAAAGTTTTGAATCTGTTATAAGAGTTATTAATTAATCGAACAATAAAATTATTCCGTCATGCAGCATGCATCATTAATACATGCAGCATGTGTTCACCGTGCAAGAAGTGATAATTCTTTATGCTTTTTTCTATAATTATCATCAATAGATCTAAAAAGTGGAATAAGGCAAAGAAGAACGCGTAATAGCATATTACATAATTCCTTCAAAGTTAAATATACTTTTAATAAACTTATAACCTTAAACTGATTAGAGGATTACTGGACCTGACCTCATTGCTTGAAGAAGATCAAACGGGCTGAATAAATAAAATCGGTCAAGTTGGAAGCAGATTTTCGCGTTAAATATTTTCATCCTCGGCTCAGGATACTGTTTTTCCTTTACATCCCATTTAGGGTCAGCCTTCTGTCCAAACACAAATTAACTTGAAGGTAGATAGTAATTTGTATTTTTTTCAAACGAGATGAATTCTGTGTTTATTTTAGTAAAGTAGTAGTATTACAATTACGCAATATATACATATATATATATATATATAAGTATAACGTTCTATAAGTATATTTTTACATTTAATAAGGCATAACATCTGGAGTATAGAATCCAAACACGTAGGAGTTTAGAATATACATTCATTTCATGTGTGGGAGAGTTTGATTGTTATGATCCTATTTCTGATAAAAATACATGAAATATTTAACTATTGAGATATGTAATGCAGCATCGGATATTGAGGTTTTTCAATTAATCACAGTAAATTTATAAGTATGTATTGTAGCTGTAGAGAATGGTTGATATTCAAATGGCAATATTGTCAATCACTTTAACCAAAATATTACTTAAGAAGATATTATAATAGTCATAAAATATTGATAAAGTTTGTGAATGTATCCCGCAAAAGGGAAAGCCGCGAGAGCAAGTATATATGTTTTTTTTAGGAGCTGCATTTTCATGTATTTAGAATAGCTTCACAGCATTCACTCAGCGACCTTGTAGCGACATCTAGTTTGAAATAATTGGAAACATCTATAAAAAGACGAATTAAAGTTCCATCTCGACTTATATAACTATGGTTAGTGGGACTTTGATACTTTTTATACACTCTTTCGCTGCAGCAACTTGCTGCAATTGAGGAAATTTTATTTTTCGTAGCCGCTTCATAGTAATGGTCCCACTAGAGTGTCGTCAATGTTTGTATCGAGTTTGCCCCAAATAAATTACCGTCTCGATTGACCCAGAAAGCTCCGATGCTACGTAACAATGGCCTCCACTAGTCACTAAAACGCCATGTATTTATTTCTTGCCAATTATTGACTCGATACATTCCTTGAATTCTGTTGCATTTTGTGATGTTTGTTTTCTCTCTAATTAAGTGTTTTTACCTTAAAGACGATTAGAATTAAAGTGTCTGTTTCTCGCTGTGATTTTCGGTTTCTATGATAATTTGGTTTATTTGTATGGTATATGGTTTATATTTTGTACAATAATGATATTTTAGTGTTAGTGTGTTTCACATTATTGCAATTTTCGTAGGGATCTTGTTTTTTTAAATAAAATATAGACATTGACAGTCACAGTATTGTGGCTTGTGGCCTTCCGTAGGTTTTTTTGGCATATTTTAGTATCGGTTCTCCTATCTGGGTCTACTATCCAGACATTACCCCCTATCATATCACAAATATTTGATTTTTATATTATTATTAAAGATTCCTCGAAGATCAATGGATAGACTAATTACTTGTATATAATTATTACTTATATATTACTAACTAGCTGCGCCCCGCGGTTTCACCGTAAGTCTGTATCCCGTTGGAATATCGGGATAAAAGTTGCAAATATGTTATTCCAGTTGTCCAGCTACCTACGTACAAAATTTCATTGCAATCAAAAATGGTTTATAGCCCAGTGAAATTAGGTAAAAAAAGGGCTCAACCTCGGAATGAAAGATAATAAGCTGGAAATTGGTAAAAACCTTTGTTTTGTTACCCTAAATATTGTCTCAAAAG
>NC_052117.1:4336615-4342332 GCF_012273895.1 Zerene cesonia
ACAAAACAAAGGTTTTTACCAATTTCCAGCTTATTATCTTTCATTCCGAGGTGAAACCCCTAATATGACTGGGCTATAGTAGTTTTGCGTGAAAGAGCAACAAACACATACACATCCTGACAAACTTCCGCATTTATAAAATTAGTATAATTGGATTCATTGAGTAATTTGTAAATATTCCTAAATTAAGTATAGTTTAAAATGTATAAAAACTTTGAAAGTTTACCTTCGCAATTAAAACACTGGCTAATATTAATAAAGCTCATACATTATGAAGCACGCTATTAACATATTTAATCAACTTAAATCGCTATTAATATCACTCAAGCTATAAGCCAGCGATTTATTACAAGCGATTGATGCAATAAAACATGCCTTCACAATATAATCTCTCATAAAGGTATAAATCTGTTCGTAACAAAACAAACTGAAGGGTTTAGTGAACGAATGAAATGTATGAATTATGCATGAATACATTCGGTCGGGCGATGTCGGTATTACGACGTTCGTATCACTTACATAACAGAGATGCACTATGTAACAACATACGAAAGTTTAAAATAGATTCAAACATGACACAATATACAGATAATGCGCGGTTTACAACATCGTTAGCTTTAATGCCCTCAGCGAGAGTAACTGAATAATAGTTGCGTTTGATGCAGAAAAGGTCACTACGTATTTTCAGGTCACTTGCTATTAATTAGGTGTTAAAGGCCTGTTTAACAAAGCTCATTCCGTTCACTTCGATAAAGTTTGTTAGTTAACATGTAGGCTGTAATTTACTACATTACCCCCAATAGAGATTGGAAACTGTTCGTGTGTTTACTGCTCGTTTCACTGCTGTGTGCACACTTTCAATTAATTAATTACATATTTAACGTTTAAACGCTTGATAATTTTTCTGTACTACATTGAATTGATATGAATTATTATTTACGCCTTAATTATTGAAACAATTTTTAGAGAACTATATGGTGTTTATGGTGTTTACAGAAGAATAAATAAAATTTATTGTATTATACGATTTATTTCGTCAGCTTCCACATACTTAATGAATGCATAAGTGTTATGGAATAATGATATATTTAATCGCAGTGGTGTCTCAGTGGTGAGAATCTCGGACTTCAAACGACGGGGTTCGAAACCGGGCGAGCGTACAGGAAATAAATTGATTTTACAATTTATCTACACATGTGGATAACATTACCACTGCTTAAAACGGTAAAGGAAAACATCGTGAGGAAACCGGCATGTCCAAGAATCAAAAGTTCGGCGACATGTGACATATGCCAACCGCACTTGGCCAGAGTGGTGGATTATAGCCTGAACCCTCATCAGAGGCCTGTGTCCCAGCTGTGGGAACATATATGGGCTGATGATGATGATACATTTAATTAAGATTAGCAACTTTCTACGTAAGAATATAGTGAAATGATGCTAACAACTAATAATTTCACACTATCCAAATTTATAAAATAGAATATAGGAGACACAATATGTACATACAAGGGTGACGTGTAAAACGACGCAACATCAAACGGTTCCAATGTGTATATAAATAAAAGGTAACTCGCAATCACGCCACCCATGCAGCCGTTTTCAGTTTTAAAACGCTTACAATTAATAGTTTTCGCTTTGATCGTATCGATAACAGGTTTGTGACGGTTTCGGTAAAGCCTTCCGGACTTAATAACCTGTCAGCTACTGTTCAAACTGGGATTTCGGCGTGCAGTCACGCTTTATGTGAAATAAAACATGCTCCCTTTGACGTAACTATATTCTTATAAAATATGTTTGATAAAAGCGTGTGGAAAGAAAAATTACAGGTAATTACAAATGGAAGATGTATAATTAATTACCTGATTTATACATATTGAATTTTAATACAGTAATCTAATTGTACGCCCCGGCTCCGCCCGGGTAGTATTTTATAATTATTGAAATATTATAAACCATCTTATGTTTTAAATTGATTAAACTGCACATGGTGTGTAAATTTGATTAAAATCGAATGAATAGTTTAGCAGTGCATCGTGGGCAAACAACTTGAAGTAATTTATATATATTAAGAAGTTTATATATTATTATAACGGTAACTGAATTACGACCATTAAAATTAATTAAGTATTAATTAACAATTCTGCATACTAACCCGTATCATTATCGAATTCCTCGCGAAACAAAACACCTTACCTGTGCGTGTTCATGTGCAGTTTTTAACGCAACATAATATTTATCGTTGAGCTTATATAAATGTCAAAGCGTAAACCTATCAGTATTTTCAATTACAAAATAATTGACCGGTGGGCGTCGCGGGCTGTTAATGAATTCACATGTGCTAGGTGACCTTTGAAAACGTTGGCGACCGACCCGCCCACCGCGCAGCTGAGATTAGTTCTATACACCTAGTTATTGGCGATCAAATAACCAATAGAAATTAAATTGCGTTGCCTGTGTTTACAATAGAGGGTAAATTAATATTGTTTAGTAGGCTTTGCGGATTTACGCTTGAATATTTCGGCTTAATTTGTTTGAAAGATTTATTGCTTGTGTGTGGAGTCTGGGATGCATGTTGGTCGCGGTAGAAATGTAGCTGGTCTTTTAAAGCTTTTTGTCTTGATTAAACAAATTATTCTAATATTTTAAATGCGAAAGTACTTCTGTCTGTCTATAACTTCTTCACAACTTAGCAACAGAACCGATTTTGATTAAATTTGCTACAGATATGGTAGGAAATAACTTTCATCCCGGAAATCGACTAGGAACGGGAATTCTGAGGGGAAACCTCCAGGCTACTATTTTTTTTGAATTCGCGGACGAAGTCACGGGAGAAAGGTCATTCTTTTATAAATTTAAAAGAGTCACAACTGCCTAGGATATGAAAATATATATATATATATCTAAAACATTCGATATTTCGCAAGCGTAGTATTTTCAATTTAAAGAAAACAATGAACCTTTTTTAATTGTTTTTAAACTTCCTATTCAAATCTTCTTTGTCTAAAAGCCTGTATAATCAATGTCTATTACGAATTGGAATTAAAAATAATAAGACTTATTAAACGAAAATATTAAGGTAAACACTTCACGCTTCTTTAATTAGAAGCATAATCATTTCTAAAGTTCATTCGGCAAAAGAAACAACAAAGAGGTCAGGTAATGATTTAAATTTCTTTCGTCGTAAAACATATTCCTTGGGAAATATGCTATATTTGTTTTAACGGATATCAATTTATACGATTTCCAGAAGCCGTTTTTCTAAGAACTTTATAAATAACGTTTCGCTAAGGTTTTTACGAAACACGGAAACTGAAAAGCATTCTAGTTGAGATGCGAAATATGAAATCGAATTATAATACAGGTCCTAAGTATTTTACTCAGTAATAATAAGTTGTAAATCCGTCTTTAGGATAACAATATGAAGATAATGAGAAAGACACGTAAAGCTGGTTTATTATATTATTAAGTAACTCGAGTTTATGATTCATATTATGTTACACATTTAATACTGAACAGTAATTTGTAGTTTATAGGTCTTTCACCTACCATTGGCAGGCTTGTTTGTGGCACACAATTACAATAAACATCCTATTTCTATTGATAATATTTGACTAAAAGTGGACGTTATTGCGTGACTTTTATATCCCAGTGACGTATATTCGCCCACTCGTGTTATCCATATCCTTTATCAATGGACACCCACACTCACTTAATCGTACACCCTATTTACATTGAGTCTTCCGTTATTAATAGCTCTCACAAATTTAATAGCCCTCTGATTCAATACGGAACTCAACATTTTATGACCACTCAATCAAGGTTGTATAATGAAACATTGGTGTATAGTCTAATGATATTCTAACATGCATAACAATTATAATATTTAGTTTTGAACAAACGTCTTGTGGAACATACAAGACTTGAGAAATAGAATAATGTTTGTTTTATTTTATATCTACATATTAAGGACAATTAATTTAAGCCTGATAGATTCAGGACGATCGAATTCTAATCAATTCCCAACCAAAAAAACAAATGGTACTCAATACATTTATCTTATCAGATAAACAAGCCAGAAAAACCAATATATATATACACGTCCGTTAATGAGACACAAAATCCACAATTAAAACTTTGAATCAATATGAAACGCTCAATGGAGTCAAACGTAAAAACTCGCCCTTAAACTGTTAACGTAAGTAAAAAGCGACTGAATGGATAGTAAATTGAAAAAGGTATGTGTGATAAAATACTGCGAATAAAAAGCAACTTATGTTCAACGCATTCTCGCTGTTTAATTACGACTGCAACGATTATATAGGTCTTGAGGTATTGGAGCACTAAGGTTATTTATTGAACGACTAACAAAATTCTTTTATAATTACAGCTCCGTTAGTTGTTATTTTATACCCTTATGCGTTAATCGCTAAGATTTTAAATATGCGTAATCCGAGGCTTCGAAAGATTTGTGATGCATTTAGCTTCGATTATCATTACCTATTTAAGTGAAAACGTTTAAAATTGTTCATAAATTATAATTGTTGTTTCGTCTTATATAAATTAACTGATTTTTTTTCATATTTTCGTCTCAATGTATTTAAGTAGGTGTGTAGGTACATCTTGAGAGATAATATTAATTCTGTTTGTTTCATTTATACTGAGAGGACAATTTGGTATCATTAACATGATGAGCGGAAGATTCTTTCATCGGCTGCTAGCAAAACTTGCCTTCAAACCTTGTAGTTAGAGTTGTCGTTATTTAAGAGGAAGCGGCATTAGAAGACCCAATAACATTCTCTCACGGTGATGTATTAGACACACGCGTGTTTTGTGAATGTAAGAAAATTTGAAAATTTTACGAAAACACTTTTTTATGGGATGACGCTAACTCCCACTTGTATGGCTATGTAAACAAGGAGAACTTTTAGGGTGAAAGGAATCTATCAAAAACACGAGCATCCGATCCATAGCCTAAAACTGTTTGTATGAGTAGCGTACGTTCAGTAACGTTACTTGTAATCGTTAAATCTCCATGATTCAGGAGTGTTTTCGTTTGCGACTTCAGCAATATTGAAACTGAAATCTATACCCAAGAAAGCTTGTTTTAGCAGGATGGTGGAACCATTTATCACACGACTAGAGAATCCTCAGCCGTGCTGAAGGAATTGTTTCCGCAAATTCACTTAGCTGGCCACCAAGAAGGGCAGATCTATGAATATTGGATTTTTCCATGGGGCATATAAGAAATCTGCATACTAGAAGGAATATGATGATGTAAGTTTTATGATTAAAAAGGCCGTAGCATCCGAATTATGTTTTCTTTACTTCTAGTCACTAGACCAGTATTTTAAAATTGTACGTATCATAACGGTAAACTAGCTGGTATCTTTTCTAGACACAAGATTATTGATATACCATTCTATGAATAGCAGATAAATTACCATCGGTTTGTAATTAATATGCGGACTCCTTTAGCTAAGCAGCGAACTTAATTGATTTCGAATTAAAGAGCTATAATGAATGAAATAAAAAGAGAAAGAAAAAGTGTAGTAATGTGGCGGCACCTTAACAGAACCGGTACAGTTGGTAATGGCTTCGACTTGCCATCATCATTCGCCCAATAAGAAACCAGTAAACATGCCGGTAATAAGCTTTCGATCGATACTGCCCTTTTGTATTCAAGAACGATCATTGTAGCTCTCCCAGCGAGAAAA
>NC_052117.1:4343332-4347969 GCF_012273895.1 Zerene cesonia
AAAAATAAGTGCATCTTGTTTTGTATACGTTTTGTATTTTTCATTCAAAGTTTGTACAGCGTTCAGTCAACGCAGTAATGCAGTTAGCAGTAGGAAAGGTATTGTAACTCTAAATATACGATAAGTAATAATTATTATGGCATCTATTTGAGTAACAACCGGTCATCGGATAAAGAACTACAATTTGTTAAAGGTATATTATTCAGATGATATATAGGACTCCTAATTCTCTTATTTTACATTACTAAGAACTTCTATATATAGGTAAACAGTTCGATCAATGTCGTCTTTGACATTGTTTCACGTTGAGATTTTTGTTTATTGATATTCATGAGGATTCTAATGACAAATACATTTAAGCTGTCATTAAAAATAGTTCAAACACATCGCTATAAATTTAATTTAGCAGTTATCGTTGTCAGATCCCTAAAATGTTATTTTTATCTCAATATGTAGAGAAATATATTTTTCTTTATCAGACTGATTGATTTGCGGCCGTACTTGTATTTAGGAAATAAAGTCTCGCAGGTTTGAAAAAATTTAGGGCAGAGTGCTTTACGACAGTCGTTAAATTACGTCGGCAGCCCGTTAGTCCGTTTTGCAAGCATAAAAGTTTTTTCAACCAGCACTTTTTGAAGATTTTTCACCGCTCTACGCGGAAATAATGATGTCGGAGTATTATTGTACTTGAAGTTCCTTTGTTTTAATTACTTGTGTGGACATTTGCTACTTTATTTATTATCATGAGATAGCTTTTTTTTGTCAAATGATGATCTTGGTAATTAGGTACGGTTGGAAAATATTTTTGTAAGATGTAGGAGCACGTGAGATCATGTAGCGAAAGCGATGGAACAATATTTGGGTTAGGAAATGACTTGACATAATGTATATTAAAGGATGAATGAACCATTAAAGCATACATCTTTTATGATTACTTTCAAATGTGTGTCTTGAATATTGTTATTAAGTATCTGCTTATTTTGTTATTGATGTTTTTAAATTATATGAAATCAAATAATAGGAAAGCCAATAATTTCATCTTATAATATATTATACTATTCCTTCTTAATAATGCAAGTCTGCTGAAGCCACAGACGGAAAGCTAGCAATTAATAATTAAATATATAGAGCACAATTGTTCTCAACTATTAACAAAACGTAACAAAGTTCCCGGAAAAGCATTTATATACTCCATGTATTCAAAGCATAGATTTAAATAAGTGAACAAGGAATAGAATCAGGCCAAGACACATTTTAATATCGTGAGTAGTTTGTTCGCACGATTAGATACAGCGCTCTACATTTTACAGCAGTTACTTCCGAGAAAGAGGTTATTTTGAGGGGCCATCCTATTTTTATATTCGCTTTTCATGAACGAAACATTTAAGTGTACATTTGCACAAATTTTAAATCGAATATATGCATCGCTATTTTTAAATGAATTGTAAAATATGTTTAAAAACAATCTGTACGTTACCTAAAGTTGCTTTTGCAATTTTTATTAAATAAAGTACGTTTTTCCATTTATCGGTAAAATATAGAGTCTAAAAATGAATTGTTGTTATAAAATGGAAGTTCAGAGTATGTCAAATTATTAAAGGTCATATGTACAATAAAGTTTTCAGCGTGAACTGATGACCTTTAAAATAACACATTCTTAAAAGCTAGCTGATATATATTTTTCAAGGACCTGTCTGTAATAAAAAAGGCTTTATTAGAAAAAAAAAACACTATAAATATCCTTAAAAACGTATATTTCTTCCTATCTCATTAAAATATTGCATTCAATATTATATTGTGTATTATATTAATGATATTGAATAAATTATATATTCAACTAGCTTTTCGGCCGCGGCTTCGCCCGCGTAGAATTCGCTTATATCGCGCGACATGGTAAGGAGTATATTCTTCGCATTAAAAAGTATGGTTTGTTATTTCCCACGTTTAGCTCCATCTTGATACCAAGTTTTATCAAAATCGGTTTGACAATAACGAACTTACATACAAACTTTCATCCCCTCTTTCAACCCTTTCTACTCTTTTTTTCGCGATAAAATGTAGCCTATGTCCTTTGCCAAGTTCAGTTCTATCTTCATAACAAATTTTATCAAAATCGGTACAGTGGTTTAGGCGTGAAAGCGTAACAGACAGACAGACAGACAGAGTTACTTTCGCATTTATAATATGAGTAGGGATAAGCATGACGTTAACTACTCGTTATTTTATGCATGTACCTACAGGTACCTTAATTATTATTTATTTATCATGTAATGTAATGAATAAATGAATATTGAATTCCTTCGCTTATGCCAATTTTATCAAATAACAATAAAACGTTGGCGGTTGTGCATGGCTAAAAATATTGAAAAGCGAAACTATTAAAACATAGTTAAAGCGTAGTAGTACACCTAGTATTGTAAATAATGCACTGGCGGTAAATCTTCTTCCGTTTTCTTTTCTCTGTTTTACTGTTTGTAATAATGAAAATAACTCAATATTGATTAAACTCGTCTACTTCTTAGGAATTAACCAGACTGAAAGAAATTGATGCTATTATCCTAATTGAGCAAAAGATATCATAAAGGAAAGAAAGGTTATAAGCAGAATTTTTGTATAATTCAATAGATTAGTTGTAAAAACTAGAAAAATATTAATAATTCGAACTTGACAACTTCTATACCACCGTGACGTAGGTATCGTACTGTAGGTATGCCTCTAACGGCTCAGTTGTTATCGTTGAAATTCAAATATGTTAAAAGTTATTGGTGTATTTATATAAATACATATTGTGTTTATTAACTGGAAGCGGTTTCGAATTATTCATTCTGGGAAACGTTAATCAATGAATTCTTTAGGGTTCTTTGAAAGGGCTTCTTTATTTCAAAACAATTTATAATTAATTGATTACGTGTAAGAACTGTCTAACTACTGTCCAGTCATTGGATTATAGTTCCTACAATCAATGCCATTTGATGGATATTTACACAACCACAAACACAAATTAAAATACAATATTCAACCGAAAGAAATATTTTACAAATTACATTAATTATTCAAGCTAATGTATTATTTATTTATTGATATTTTGTTTACACGGTGATTATTATTATTATAAAATTCAACCTTTAATGAAAATAATAAATAGTCTAATTGATTCTAAAAGATTTTATGAAATACATCAATTTATATATAACTAGTTGCATGTGCCGGCTCCGCCCGCCGTATAGTGGATCAAACTGTTGAGTAGTTTCGCGGACAAGCATAGTGACACATAAATTATATATATAAATATTTGATAGATTCAGTTAGATTCTGAGATATCATGTCTAACGTGCGACAGATCCATTTTTACCTACTTTGCTCATCGGTTGTAACTTTGTGCATGTAAGAGATCTATCGCATACATTTACTCATTACTGCTTCATGTTATTCTCCAAACGATCCAGACAAAAAGTGATTCAATGCACTACATAACTCTGGTAATAATTAACCAAAAACAAACATAATACCTGAACAAATAAAGTCTGTCATACACATGTTTAATAATTACCTGTAAACCAAAGAACTGAATTTATTATCTGATTGTATGACAACTATGACAGACCGTACCTCCAAAGGTCACCTCAACCTGTCTGACCTTAGCAGTGTTACTCACCTGTTATCTGTAGGTTTTCTGTACTAACACGTTGACCATTGATTGTTTAAGGCAGGACCTATTTAGTTATCTGTGGTTTTATAGAACTTGTGGACATTCAAGATCTTGTGATGATATTATAGGCTCGTCTTTAAAGATTCAGCCCTTTTCCATCGATGATTGATGCGTTGTCGTTAGCAATTAATGAAAATAAAATCAAAAACGAGAGAGATAAAGACAGTTTTTATTATTATATTGACGGGAATGCATATTTGAATTTCAATCGATCTTCCGTGCAGTTATGATAATTGGCAAACGTTCATTCATACATGAGCTCAAAAATATCATTTCTAAACAACTCAATTTATTATTGTCACTGAGATGTACCAGATATCCAAGTAAAGCTTATTTTTTAAAAATGTTTACCTTATATTCTGAACATTTTTTAAAAATACTGCTCCTAAAAACACTGGAAGTGTCTGGTTTTTGTTTAAGCCATAAATTAATTATCATTATGCTGCCTAATTTGCAAATGCATTTGAGTGTGTTGTTCTAGAGCTTGTACGTGTTTAACTTTAATGTAACTCAACTGAGTGTGGATTAACATATGAACGCGATGCGAGCCGCAGTTTGTTTTAGTGAAAACTTTGTTAATTACATTACTTACGCTTTCATAGTCAAACATTGTTGAATTCTCACTATTGTTCTGTTTTTAATAAAGCAAATAAACTGAGCATTGATAATATCGTTCCAATCTAGTCCAGGCTAAGAAGAAGCTACGAATGTGTGGTGGTTTGTTGTTTGTATAATTTTCAAATTAGTTGTGCGCTTGTATAGTATTTATCTTTTTCTATTGTTCCATACATAAAGAGACAAAAAGTGTAATCGGAAAACTGTAGTCACCTGTTTCCATACCTAAGTTTATTTGTATAATCAATCTTGCTAAAACTATGTTTTGATAACTAAACATTTTCTTAACGCGAAATTGAATGAGAACGTGTTG